>NC_069506.1:164159694-164360955 GCF_027579735.1 Bombina bombina | reverse complement strand
TAAAAAAATCAATCTCCCGTAAAAGTCTAACCCGCCTCCCAAAAATTAACCCGACAGTAAAACCTCTATATCCGCCATCAAACCACATTGGAACTAATAATAAAAGTATTAACCCCTAAACCGACAACCCCCCACAACGCAATAAGCCTAATTAAACTATTAACCCCTAATCCGCAATTCACCCACATTGCCAATCTACCTAATAAAACTATTAACCACTACCCACATCATGATAAACCTAATAAAGTATATTAACCCCTAATCCGCCATTAACCCACATTGCAACAAACCTAATAAAACTATTAACCCCTATTCCAACCAAACCCACACAACACAATAATCCTAAGAAATCTATTAACCCCTAATCCGCCGAACCCTCACAACGCAAATAACTAATTAAATGACTAAGCCCCCTAACCTAACACCTCTAAATTAACCCCAATTACCTAAATTTAAAAATACTAAGCTCCAATTAAAATAAAAAAGTTAACATTACTTAAAAATTTTTTTTAAATGAATCTAAAAATTACAAAAAATAAAAAAAGTCTAACATTACATAAAATATTAAACCAATTATGAAAATTTAAAAATTAAACCTAATCCCTATGAAAATAAAAAAGTCCCCAGCCAAATAAACCCCCCTAATCTAATGCCTAAACTACCAATAGCCCTGTAAAGGGCCTTTTGTTGTGCATTGCACTAAAATTACATCAGCTATTGTCCTGAAAAAAATACTAAGTCCCCCCCTCTAACAGTAAAACCCCCCACCCACCAAACCCCCCAAAATAAAAAAACTAACACTAAAAAATCCTAAACTACCCATTGCCCCTAAAAGGGCCATTTGAATGGGCTTTGCCTTTAAAATGGCATTCAGCTCTTTTAATGCCCTTAAAAAGGGCATCCAGAAATCCCTAATCTAAAAAAAAAACCCCAACAAAATAAAAAAAAATCACTAAATATAACCCCAAATAGGTACTCACCGTTCCTGAAGTCCGGCGGAGAAGGTCCTGTTCCCTTGCATTCCTATTGGCTGATTTGATTCTTTAAATTCAAAATCAGCCAATAGGATTTCAGTAGCTCTCATCCTATTGGCTGATTTGAATTTGAAGAATCAAATCAGCCAATAGGAATGCAAGGGACGCCATTTTTTTAAAAGCGTACCTTGAATTCACTATTCAGTGTACGGCGGCAGATCGTACGAAGAGGATCCTCCACGCTCCACGGTCGCCTGTCCTGCTCCGTGCTGGCTTGGTCCTGGATTAAGAAGGAAGAGGTCCCCGCTTGGAAGAATATGTCCGGCCTTTTGGAAAAAGACTTCACTGCCTGGAACAGGACCTTCTCCGCCGGACTTCATGGTGGGTTAGACTTCTGGGCACTATTAAAAGAGCTGAATGCCCTTTTAAGGACAATGCCCATACAAATGCCCCTTATGGGGCAATGGGTGGTTTAGATTTATTTAGTGTTAGTTTTTTTTTTTTATTTTGGGGGGTTTGGTGGGTGGGGGGTTTTAACTGTTAGAGGGGGGACTTAGTATTTTTTTCAATGAAAAGCTGTTTAACTTAGGGCAATGCCCTACAAAAGGCCCTTTTAAGGCCTATTAGTAGTTTAGTATTAGATTAGGGGTGTTTTTATTTTGGGGGGCTTTTTTATTTTCATAGGGATTAGGTTTATTTTTTTTTATTTTTGATAATTTAGTTTATTATTTTATGTAGTGTTAGACTTTTTTATTTTTTGTAATCTTAGATTAATTTAAATTTTTTTATTTTTAAATAATGTTAGCCTTATTATTTTAAATGTAATTTAGTATTTTTTAATTGTAGGTTATTGGGGTTAATTTAGGGCGTGTTAGGTTAGGGGGGCATAGTAATTTAATTAGTTATTTGCATTGTGGGGGTTGGGCGGATTAGGGGTTAATAGATTTATTAGGATTATTGAGTTGTGTGGGTTTGGCGGATTAGGGGTTAATAGTTTTATTAGGTTTGTTGCGATGTGGGTAGTGACAGATTAGGGGATCATACACTTTATTAGGTTTATTGTGATGTGGGTTAATGGCGGATTAGGGGTTCATATACTTTATTAGTTATTGCAGTGGGGGATTGCGGCTGACAGGTAGATAGATTTTGCGCATGCGTTAGGTGTTATTTTCAGGAGGTAGATAGATATTGCGCATATGCGCTTAGGTTTTTAGTTAATATTTTCAGGCAGTTACGGGAGTTACGGTGCTCACAATACTGCGCCTACCTATGAGTGGCAAGGTTAAAATGGAGTAAAATTTCTCCATTTTTGCCGTGTAAGTCCTTGTGCTGAATATGTGATACCGATTTGCGATGCGGTTCTTTGTTAGCTTATGGGAGTAAAAATTGCGGGCCGACAGGTGAAATATACCGTGCTGCATTTATGTGCAGCACTGTATATGTGATAACCAATAACCGCGTAAAAAACCGCTGCATATATAATTTTCCCGTAATGTTAGCCAAATCTCAACACAGTTACATGCCAGTCATATAATGCTCAAACTGTACCTTTGTTTTTCTTTTTCTCTTATGTTAATGTTTTAACTGTTTTATTAAAAAAATAACAAAAAAACTACAAGTTCAAAGAAGAACACTTTACTCGACCAAAATAAAATAAATAAGGAAAAGACTTTGAAAGAGTTTCCTAAGTATAGAGGAGCAGTGCCTTCTACTTCTATATATTTGTACCCTATATGTAAAGTGAAACTGTGTTTCTGTATTTGAATTTGCAGGGATTGTGGGAATTTGCAATCACACCTTTGCTTTGTACCTTTTTATTTCCTTTAATAAAGCTTGTTTTGAAAATAAATAAATAAAAAAAATAAGACACCTCTTCACTAGACTTGAACCTAGGACATTGCAATAGATGCCAGTAACAATGCTCCCATAATTAGCTTGGCCCTCAATACATTTTGTTGCAATCTTCCATTTCCTGTTAACTGCAGGAAATGGCATGTGATTTTACACAGGGATCCACGCAATTTAAATATTCATATTTCATAATATTGCGATCACAAGTTTTCATTTTCATATGGTGAATTTGTGTATTTTACACAGGGATCTAGTGTTGACACCTTTGGGGTCTCTGATGCAGTTTCCACTGCCAGAATTTGCAAAAGTAAACGCTTATGTAGCCCTGCCTCCTTCTCTCATGCAACCAATTGAGAGCAGGGCTCATAAGGTCATCCAAGATGAATAAGTCCATGATGCTTGACATCCACAACCTCTGAGGTTGCAGACACATTAAGCAGTTTTTGTAAGACTGACACTTTTTGACGTTTGGTTGCGGTTCACATGAGCAAGCATCCAGTAAAATGGCTCATAAGCTGCTGACAATGCTTCATAAATGGAGGCCATTAAGTGCATCTGGAAACATACGTGAATTGTTCTAACAATAAAGCTCCTTCCTACAGATTTGTTTGACATTTATTATGGTAATAACCAAATTACAGTGAGGAAACTCTCCTTACTCTCAAAGTGGGTGCTAAAATGTGGTCTTCTTTACAGCATACAACATAACAAAAGACACTATGTATACTTTTTAAAGCAACCAGTCTGCACATAAGAGAGACATGAGACTCTTCATTTGGAATACAGAAGCACATTTTTCATATTAGGGTTATGTAAAGTGTATGCGTCCTTCAGGGAATAGGGTTCCTTTAAAGCTCCTGCCCCTCAAAACAATAAATCAGCAACACTTGTTTTTATTTTATTTTGAAAATTAGGTCTCAAACAGTTTTGTGTAGTATATGTAGAAAGGTAGGGAGCACTGAGAAAAAGCCCCATTCTCCTATCATGAATATCACTTATTCCTAGTGGTGTGGGTGATCAGCTACTACGGGTGATTACCTGTTTCTAAAGAGGTACATGTATACCTCATTTCAAAAGGACATTTTTTTTCATCCTATAATATACAGTAAAAGCCAAGTGTTGAGAGGAGAGAGAACAAAGAGAGGGGGAAAAGAAAGAGCAAAAGAGTGGGAGAGAGCAAAAGAAAAAGGGGGGAGAGAGAGCAAAAGAGGGGGGGGAGAGAGCAAATGAGAGGGGGAGAGAGAGAGAGCAAAAGAGAGGGAGGAGAGAGAGAGCAAAAGAGAGGGGGAGAGAGTGCTAAAGAGAGGGAGAGAGAGAGAGAGAGAAGAGAGAGAGAGAGAGAGAGAGAGAGAGAGAGAGAGAGACGAGAGAGAGAGAGAGCAAAAGAGGGGGGGAAGAAAGAGAGCAAAAGAGAGGGGGACAGAGAGAGAGCAAAGTATGGGAAGAGAGAGCAAAAGATAGGGGGGAGAGAGAGCAAAAGAGGGGGAGAGAGAGCAAAAGAGGGGGGAGAGAGCAAAAAAAGAGGGGGGGAGGGAGAGAAAAATAAAGGGTGAGTGAGCAAAAGAGAGGGGGGAGAGAGAGTACAAAACATAGGGGGGGGAGAGAGAGCAAAAGTGAGGGGGGGGAGAGCAAAAGAGAGCAGGAGAGAGAGTGCAAAGCAGAGTGGGAGAGAGCGAGAAAAGAGAGGGCAAGAGAGAGAGCAAAAGAGAGGGGGAGAGAGAGCAAAATAGAAGGGGGAGAGAGAGAGAGAGAGAGAGCAAAAGAGAGGGGGAGAGAGAGCAAAAGAGAGGAGGGAGAGAGAGAGAGCAAAAGAGAGGGGGGAGAGAGCAAAAGTGAGGGGGAGAGAGCAAAAGTGTAAGGGGGAGAGAGCAAAAGAGAGGGGGGAGAGAGAATCAAAAGAGGAGGGGGGAGAGAAAGAGATCAAAGAGAGGAGGAGAGAGAGCAAAAGAGAGGGGGGAGAGAGAAAGCAATAGAGAGGGGTAGAGAGAGAGCAAAAGAGAGGGGAGAGAGAGAGCATAAAAGAGAGGGGGAGAGAGAGAACAAAAGAGAGGGGGAGAGATAGAACAAAAGAGAGGGAGAGAGAGAGAGCAAAAGAGAGGGGAGGGAGAGAGCAAAAGAGGGGGGAGAGAGAGCAAAAGATAGGGGGAGAGAAAGAGAGCAAAAAGAGAGGGAAGATAGAGAGCGCAAAAAAAGAGAGGGGGAAGAGAGTGAGCAAGAGAGGAGAGAGGAGAGAGCAAAAGAGGAGGGGAGAGAGAGAGTAAGAGAGGGGGAAAGAGAGCAAAAGAGGGGGGGAAAGAGTGCGCAACAAGAGAGGGGGAAAGAGAGGGGAAGAGAAGAGAGCAAAAGAGAGGGGGGGGAGAGCAAAAGAGAGGGGAGAAATGAGAGAGCAAAAGAGAGGGGGAGAGAGAGACCAAAAGGGAGGGGGAGAGAGAACAAAAGAGAGGGGGGAGAGAGACCAAGGGGTGGGACCGCTGTACATCAAAAATGGACTGTGTACACAGGCTTTAGGACTAGTCTTTAAATAATTGGCACAAAACCCTTGTTTTTAGTAAACAAATTGGAAGACTGAATTTAAGGAGCTTAAAATTTAAGGTGATAAAAAATAGTGGTTTAATTAGACCTTAAACATATAGGCTAAATTACAAGTGCCGCTGGTTGTTTTTTTTTTCATAATCTGGAAAACGCTGCTAGAATTAAGTTTTTTGCGCAAGTCATATTACAAGTTTCAAAAAAACATATTTTGCTCTAGCGTTAACACCGAATAGCGTGAAAAAACCTTACTTAAGTTTTCGTGTGCACGTGCATGTTTTTCCCCATAGAGATCAATGGAGAAAAAAAAGTGGAAAATAAACCTCACACCCAAGATTGCGCAAACACCATCACATTTTTGCATTCCCCCATGGAAGTCAATGGAGAAAAAAAATTGTTGAAAAATGCCCTAACACCCATCGTGCAAACAAACATAGATATTCACATTAGGAAATATGAAATATTTACAGTTAAATTCATAGTTAAAATCTTTATTAAATATGAATATTGCAATATATATCTATGTTTTATCATGTTTTTATTTACTTAGATGGCAAAGGGCTCTAATGCACCTATATATATTGTTTATATATTTGTACATATATATAAATGTTTTTATATGTGTATTATATGACTGTAAATACATATATACACATTTAAAATACATTAATATATACTGTAAACACTATATAAACATTACTTATATATATATACATACAAATACATCTTTAGCAATGTATTATATATATATAATATATATATATATATATATATATATATATATACTATATATATATTGTCTCGCATGTTAAAAAGGCCATTTGCCTGCCTTTTTTTTTCTCTAACACCCAAGATCTAATATATTTGAGCCCTTATAACTTTTTTTGTGCTATATTTTTTTTTAAATCATTTTTATTAGACAGCCGTTAATGTGAGTGTAACTGTACATTGTAATGTATTTTTGAAGTGTTTTGTGCAACTTTTTTTGTTTCAGAAAAGCAGTTAACCACGGCTCTTAGATTGTGGTAAGGATTGAAGCGTGAATCTGTTGGCGCTCTACAAAATAAACCGATAATTAATAATAATAATGTCTGATTGCGCTTAGCGCAATCACGATTTTGCCTCTACTTATATCAATTTCCGTATAATGAAAAAAGGCTTGTGAAAAAACACAATATGGCTTGCAGAAAACCTTTGTGCCTCACTTGTAATCTAGCCCTTATTGTACAGATCAGGATGGGTCAAATATTATTAAAAGAAGGCACTTTAATGACTTAATCCTGTTTGCTAAGGTCAAGAAAATTGGTCTATGAAAGCAGGCACAACAGGTCAAATGTGAAGACTTGAATCTTAGCTAAGACACCGGACAAACTAAATCTATTTATATATAGTACAATATACTACTATAGGCCAGAAAATAAATTCATTTACCAAAACTAGGAAAATGATTGTCTTGTTGACCTTCAAAATCATCTTAATGGTCTCCATTTATTAAGGTCTGTGTAGACAAGGTTCCCACACACATAACCTATTTACACTCTGTCAAAGCTTCTGACGCAGCACTGGCTGCCGGATTTTACCATTGTATGAGCAATTGTTTTCCATCGCTGCCCCCTCTCATGCAACTGGTTGTCAGGTATCCTGGATGAATGGGTCTCTCAGGTTGCAGAGAGGTTAAGAAGCAGTGGTCTTAAGACTGGTGTTTCTTAACTTTAAGTTGCATGATGGTGCATACCCTTACACAGCTTCCAAAATGAGGGACAATGTAAATATCAAAAACACAGCTAAAGGGAGAAGATCTGTAAGTCAATATTACCAATAGAATGACAGAATCATAAAAAAGTTATACAATAATATAAATGCTAGGGGAAGTACTCGATGGCCTTTATTCTAATATCACTTGAATGGCCTTTTGGTGAGTTACTGAAAGGTTGTCAAAGTCAATGTCCATTCCAACAATGTTTTAAACTTTCAATAACCAAGCTGTTCACTATGCATTAGAGGCATATACTAATCAGTTTATAAACATTGTACATGGGCAATTTGACATTATTATTCAAATCAGAAAATCTATTTTTTTTTTCCTGTTTGTCTATGGATATTTCCAGCTTTTCTAATTCCAACTTCACTACCTGGAGACTTACCTTATTTGCCTGTTTCCAAGATTACCTTTATTTGCTGTTTTGTGCGTCTTTTTAATAGTAAAGGTCTTGCAGTTCATGTTAAAAAACAACATAGTTTTTTCATAGTGAACCGCAAAATAAATAAATATATACAGTATATATATATATATATATATATACATAATATATATATATATATATATATATATATATATATATATATATATATATATATATATATATAGTCCTGCATATAAGACAGCACTCACTGGATATGTAGTAAAACTTAGCTTTTATTGTAAAGTTTTAAAAAGGTTAAGTCCCATGACGTTTCGGTGTCTAACTAGCACCTTTATCAAATGGATCAGTGGTTTATCAGGCAGATGGAATAACCTGATATCCGGAAAACTGGTTTTCCAGTTTAAGATTGACCATATTATGGGTATTCCTGTGTGAGAAAATGTATTACCATCTGTGCTCACACAATGAATATCCTTAAAACTTGACCGGTATCCTTTGACAATAAACATTAGAAATCCTGCTTTAAGAGAATACTATAAAAACTATAGACCTATATAAAATGTTTAAAATAGATTCTCATATTTCTTTTTTGGAATGGTAATCTGTTATTGCACTACGAATGGAGCACCATTTTCTGTTGTTTCCTTCTTTAGCTTTTTTTTTTTATAAACTACAACACATGCTGCTAGATTACGAGTCTTGCGTTAGCCTTAAAAAGCAGCGTTGAGAGGTCCCAACGCTGCTTTTTAACGCCCGCTAGTATTACGAGTCTGGCAGGTACAGTTGTATCGCTCACTTTTCTTCCGCGACTCGAGTTTACCGCAAACGCCGGTATTACGAGTCTTGGAAGAAGTAAGCGGTAGACCCTCTCCTGTCAAGACTGATACCGCATTTAAAAGTCAGTAGTTAAAGGGACACTGAACCTTTTGTGATTCAGATAGAGCATGACATTTTAAGCAACTTTCTAATTTACTCCTATTATCAAATGTTCTTCATTCTCTTGGTATCTTTATTTGAAATGCAATAATGTAAGATTAGATGCCGGCCCATTTTTTGTGAACAACCTGGGTTGTCCTTGCTGATTGGTGGATAAAGTTAATTTACCAATAAAAAAGTGCTGTCCAGATGTCTGAACCAAAAAAAAAGCTGATGCCTTCTTTTTCAAATAAAGATAGCAAGAGAACGAAGAGAAATTGATAATAGTAGTAAATTAGAAAGTTACTTACAATTGCATGCTCTATTTGAATCACGAAAGAAAAAAAAAAATTGGGTTCAGTGTCCCTTTAAGAGTTTTATGGGCTAACACCGTAACATAAAACTCTTAACTAAGTGCTAAAAAGTACACTAACACCCATAAACTACCTATTAACCACTAAACCGAGCCCCCCCCCCACATCGGAAACACTTTAATAACATTTTTATCCCCTAATCTGCCGACCGGACATCGCCGCCACTTTAATATATATATTAACCCCTAAACCACCACACTCCCGCCTCGCAAACACTAGTTAAATTTTATTAACCCCTAATCTGCCATCCCTAACATCGCCAACACCTATCTACATTTTTTAACCCCTAATCTGCCGCCCCCAACGTCGCTGCTACTATATTAAATTTGTTAACCCCTAAACCTAAGTCTAACCCTAAGTCTAACCCCCCCCTAACTTAAATATAATTTAAATAAAACGAAATAAAATTACTACAATTAAATAAATTAATCCTATTTAAAACTAAATATTTACCTATAAAATAAACCATAAAATAGCTACAATATAACTAATAGTTACATTTGTATCTATCTTAGGGTTTATATTTATTTTACAGTCAAGTTTGTATTTATTTTAACTATGTACAATAGTTATTAAATAGTTATAACTATTTAAGAGCTACCTAGTTAAAATAAGTACAAATTTACCTATAAAATAAATCCTAAACTAAATTACAATTACACCTAACACTACACTATCATTAAATTAATTACATAAACTAACTACAATTAACTACAATTAAATTAAAGAAACTAAATTACGAAAAACAACAAACACTAAATTACAGAAAATAAAAAAATAATTACAATTTTTTAAACTAATTACACCTACTCTAATCCCCCCTAATAAAATAAAAAAAGCACCCCAAATAAAAAAATTCCCTACCCTATACTAAATACAAATAGCCCTTAATGGGCCTCTTGCGGGGCATTGCCCCAAAGTAATCAGCTCTTTTACCTGTAAAAAAACCCCAATACCCCCCCAACATTACAACCCACCACCCACACACCCAACCCTACTCTAAAACCCACCCAATCCCCCCTTAAAAAAAACACTACCCCCTTGAAGATCACCCTACCTTGAGATGTCTTCACCCAGCCGGGCACAAGTGGACCTCCAGAGGGGCAGAAGTCTTCATCTGATCCGGGCAGAAGAGGTCCTCCAAGCGGCAGAAGTCTTCATCCAGGTGGCATCTTCTATCTTCATCCATCCGGAGCGGGTCCATCTTCAATCCAGCCGACGAGGAGCATCCTCTTCAAACAAAGTCATGAATTTTCCTTTAAATGATGTCATCTAAGATGGCATCCCTTGAATTCCGATTGGCTGATAGGATTCTATCAGCCAATCGGAATTAAGGTAGGAAAAATCCTATTGGCTGATCCAATCAGCCAATAGGATTGAGTTTGCATTCTGTTGTCTGATTGGAACAGCCAATAGAATGTGATCTCAATCCTATTGGCTGATTGGATCAGCCAATAGGATTTTTCCTACCTTAATTCCGATTGGCTGATAGAATCCTATCAGCCAATCGGAATTCAAGGGATGCCATCTTGGATGACGTCATTTAAAGGAACCTTCATTCTTTGCTTGGACTCCTTTTGAAGAGGATGCTCCGCGTTGGTTGGATTGAAGATGGACCCGCTCCGCTCTGGATGTATGAAGATAGAAGATGCCGCCTGGATGAAGACTTCTGCCGCTTGGAGGACCTCTTCTGCCTGGATCGGATGAAGACTTCTGCCCCTCTGGAGGTCCACTTGTGCCCAGCTGGGTGAAGACGTCTCAAGGTTAGGGTGATCTTCAAGGGGGTAGTGTTAGTTTTTTTTAAGGGGGGCTTGGGTGGGTTTTAGAGTAGGGTTGGGTGTGTGGGTGGTGGGTTTTAATGTTGGGGGGTATTATTATTTTTTTACAGGTAAAAGAGCTGATTACTTCGGGGCATTGCCCCGCAAAAGGCCCTTTTAAAGCCCTTGTAATTTAGTGTAGCGTAGGGATTTTTTTTTATTTTGGGGGGCTTTTTTATTTTATTAGGGGGATTAGAGTAGGTGTAATTAGTTTAAAATTCTTGTAATTATTTTTTATTTTCTGTAATTTAGTGTTTGTTGTTTTTCATAATTTAGTTTATTTTATTTAATTGTAGTTAATTGTAGCTAGTTTATGTAATTAATTTAATGATAGTGTAGTGTAAGGTGTAATTGTAATTTAGGTTAGGATTTATTTTACAGGTAAATTTGTACTTATTTTAACTAGGTAGCTATTAAATAGTTAATAACTATTTAATAACTATTGTACCTAGTTAAAATAAATACAAACTTGCCTGTAAAATAAATATAAACCCTAAGATAGATACAAATTTAACTATTAGTTATATTGTATCTAGCTTAGGGTTTATTTTATAGGTAAGTATTTAGTTTTAAATAGGATTAATTTATTTAATTGTAGTTATTTTATTTAGATTTATTTAAATTATATTTAAGTTAGTGGGCTGTTAGACTTAGGTTTAGACTTAGGTTTAGGGGTTAATAAATTTAATATAGTAGCGGCGACGATGGGGGCGGCAGATTAGGGGTTAATAAGTGTAGTTAGGTTGCGGCGATGTTGGGGGGGCAGATTAGGGGTTAATAAATATAATGTAGGTGGAGGCGATGTTGGGGGCAGCAGATTAGGGGTTCATAGGAATAATGTAGGTGGTGGCGGTGTCCGGAGCGGCAGATTAGGGGTTAATAATATAATGCAGGTGTCGGCAATGTTGGGGGCGGCAGATTAGGGGTTAATAAGTGTAAGATTAGGGGTGTTTAGACTCGGGATTCATGTTAGTAGACATAAATTTTATTTCCCTTAGGAAACAATGGGGCTGCGTTAGGAGCTGAACGCTGCTTTTTTGCAGGTATTAGGTTTTTTTTCAGCTGAATCTGCCCCATTGTTTCCTATGGGGAAATCGTGCATGAGCACGTTTAGCCAGCTTACCGCTACCGTAAGCAGCGCTGGTATCAGTGTTAATTTCGTCGACTAAAACTAGACTAAAATGACTATAAAACTAAAGAAATTCTGATGACTAAAATACGACTAAAACTAAAATGACATTTTAGTCAAAAGACTATGACTAAAACAAAATCAAAATGACATTTTAGTCAAAAGACTATGACTAAAACTAAATCAAAATTTGCTGACAAAAACATTTTATGCAAGTTGTTATAATCAATCCATATCTAATTACTGCTCTTTTGTAAAATTTACGAAACTTAATTTTATTAAATTTTAAGATAAATAAAGACATGTTATATACCACAACAGTTAAATCTGTTAAATCTGTATTGCATGTTCAAACCTTAATACCATAAATAAAAACAGGTTAATAAACCTTTACTCCAGGAGTATATAATGAGTTTGGAAGTTCTAGAGCAGTGCTAATATCGTTGCCGAAACTTTTTCGAATCTGTGAACAATCAATTGATTCTTCCTATAGAAATAAGCATAACCCACAAGTATAGGGTTAAGTTATGCTGTGTCTGTGCTATCTGCAGAAACTTTTTGTTGTGTTGAGTTACTTGATACTTGTTTTAATTATTAACAGAGAACTGTTAAAGGTTTTATATTGGGTAATATGTTCAATTTAGCTTTATTAGTTTACAGGTTGATTTTTTATATTTTAAAGTTGCACTTCTGTTTTTTTATGAAACTTGCTTTTATTTAATTGTAAGTTTAATAAAGATGTTACATATCACAACGGCTAAATCTGTGTCTATATTGCATGTTTAAACCTTAATACCATAAATATTAACAGGTATTATGTTTACTCCTGGAGTATGTAATCAGTTTGCAAATGATAGAGAAATGCTTAAATAACGCATTACACTTTAACTAAACCCCTTAGATTTTAGTTGACTAAAATCTACTGGGATTTAGTCGACTAAAATCTACTGAAAATTCAGTCGACTAAAACTAGACTAAAACTAAAACAATTTAGATTACTAAAATACGACTAAAACTAAATGGCATTTTAGTCAAAAGACTCACAGGCCCATTTATCAAGCTCCGTATGGAGCTTGAAGGGCCGTGTTTCTGGCGAGTCTTCAGACTCGCCAGAAACACAAGTTATGAAGCAGCGGTCTAAAGACCGCTGCTTCATAACCCTGTCCGCCTGCTCTGAGCAGGCGGACAGGAACCGCCGGAAATCAACCCGATCGAATACGATCGGGTTGATTGACAGCTCCCTGCTGGCGGCCGATTGGCCGCGAGTCAGCAGGGGGCGGCGTTGCACCAGCAGCTCTTGTGAGCTGCTGGTGCAATGTTAAATGTGGAGAGCGTATTGCTCTCCGCATTTAGCGAGGTCTTGCGGACCTGATCCGCAGTGTCGGATCAGGTCCGCAAGCCCTTTGATAAATGGGCCCCTAAAACTAAGACTAAATTGAAATTTGCCGTCAAAATTAACACTGGCTGGTATTGAGGTGAGATGTGGAGCTAAATTTTGCTCTACACTCACCTTTTTGCGGCTAATGCCAGGTTTAAAAAACCTGTAATACCAGCGTTGTCTTAAGGGAGCGGTGAAAAAAAAAAAGGCTTGTTAGCAATGCACCACTGTTACCGCAAAACTCGTAATCTTGGCGATTGTTCCTTCAGTAAATAAAATACATATTAAAAACAAATCTAAGTTATTGTGACAAAATAGTTTTATTCATTTTGAATAATATCTCTCCCTTTATCAAACCATCCAGTCTTTCATTGTAAAATCAACAATATCACTGGTTGATTGGTTTGTTCCATTAAGCTTTCAGCAGATCTTGGATAAAATCAGTGTTCCATTTGTCATGCAGCCAAGATAAAAAACAATATAGCTATAAGTTCATGACATTTTTGGCATATCCTCATTACACAGTATATTTAAAAGCCAAGTGGTGTCAGAATGGACAACAAATTCAGGTTTTGTTAAGTACACCATAAAACTAAATAAATGCTAAATTTAATCAGTAACTGGAGTGCAGGCAAAATGTTGCTATAGTAACTGAAAGCAAAGCCAGAAGGTTCTGTTCACCTCAATATCAACTCTAAACATAGAATCCTAATTAAATCTTGTTATATATACCCTGTGACATTCCTGTATTATTATATGCAAATTGTATTGCAGCCATTGTTTACACTTTAAAAATGTTTCATTATAAAATGCATTTTTATAACTTTTGAATGTAGCAACAAAAGTGTCCAAAAATCTGGAGATTGATTTAAAAATAAAGTAGGCACCTAATGAAATTCTGGTGTGGTTCCACTAAAAAAGTGAAGAATTGACACTTGTTAAAAAAATTAAACACAACTGTACTAGCTGACCTTACATGTAAAATATATTACAATAAAGACATTTACATTTTTCATCTTCCATGTGCACCTTATCAAAACAACTTTTTTTGGCAGTTTTTTTTCTATTTAATAACTACTGGTAAATATGGAACCCAAATATATTAGTTAAGTGTACAGTAAATGCAAAAAATATTTAAATGCAGTGGAATATTTAACCTTAATACATTTTAGCTACAATAAGTATATTTTTCCCATGAAGACCTAAATGTAGCACATTTTGATGAAAATAAAAGCAATTCACATACAGCAAGCTACCAGCATTTTATTAAATGGCATAAAACACAAGTTCTCAGAGTAACATCAAAGGCAAGACAGATTCCTGGGTTCATCTATGTATATGTTCCCCCATTACACTGCATGCACGTGCAACTAGAAACAACTGCACCACCTGACCCAGCAGCTCATCATTCACAGCAGATCATATTTTCTTTATGGAGCACAGAATGTAGGTTTTAAATTGTCATTAAAATACTTTTTTTTAAAGATTAAAGTCACATGAAGTTTTTTATCACAAAGATATAAAACATTGCAGACAAGTGGTTTAGGTTACGTTCTATATGTAATATACACATACACTGCACTACATGAGCTTTGTAAGTATTGGTCTACTTTTCTATTTTCTTTAATATATATATATATATATATATATATAATATATATATATATACTTCCTTAAGAGTGGTTTGATTCTGTGGACATATCAATTGCATACCCTGGCTTCCAAGCTATCTGGGCATAAATAACTATGGCCTAGATTTGGAGTTTGGCGGTAGCCGTGAAAACCAGCGTTAGAGGCTCCTAACGCTGGTTTTAGGCTACCTCCGGTATTTGGAGTCACTCAAAAAAGGGTCTAACGCTCACTTTTCAGCCGCGACTTTTCCATACCGCAAATCCCCTTACGTCAATTGCGTATCCTATCTTTTCAATGGGATTTTTCTAACTCCGGTATTTAGAGTCGTGTCTGAAGTGAGCGTTAGACATCTAACGACAAAACTCCAGCCGCAGAAAAAAGTCAGTAGTTAAGAGCTTTCTGGGCTAACGCCGGTTCATAAAGCTCTTAACTACTGTACTCTAAAGTACACTAACACCCATAAACTACCTATGTACCCCTAAACCGAGGCCCCCCCCCACATCGCCGCCACTCGATTACATTTTTTTAACCCCTAATCTGCAGACCGCCACCTACGTTATCCTTATGTACCCCTAATCTGCTGCCCCTAACACCGCCGACCCCTATATTATATTTATTAACCCCTAACCTGCCCCCCACAACGTCGCAGCCAGCTACCTACAATAATTAACCCCTAATCTGCCGACCGCAAAGCGCCGCTACTTAAGTTAGCCTTATGTACCCCTAATCTGCTGCCCCTAACACCGCCGACCCCTATATTATATTTATTAACCCCTAATCTGCCCCCCTCAACGTCGCCTCCACCTGCCTACACTTATTAACCCCTAATCTGCCGAGCGGACCGCACAGCTACTATAATATAGTTATTAACCCCTAATCCGCCTCACTAACCCTATAATAAATAGTATTAACCCCTAATCTGTCCTCCCTAACATCGCCGACACCTAACTTCAATTATTAACCCCTAATCTGCAGACCGGAGCTCACCGCTATTCTAATAAATGTATTAACCCCTAAAGCTAAGTCTAACCCTAACACTAACACCCCCCTAACTTAAATATAATTTAAATCTAACGAAATTAATTAACTCTTATTAAATAAATTATTCCTATTTAAAGCTAAATACGTACCTGTAAAATAAATCCTAATATAGCTACAATATAAATTATAATTATATTATAGCTATTTTAGGATTAATATTTATTTTACAGGTAACTTTGTATGTATTTTAACCAGGTACAATAGCTATTAAATAGTTAAGAACTATTAAATAGCTAAAATAGTTAAAATAATTACAAAATGACCTGTAAAATAAATCCTAACCTAAGTTACAATTAAACCTAACACTATACTATCATTAAATCAATTAAATAAAATAACTACAATTACCTACAATTAAACCTAACACTACACTATCAATACATTAATTAAATACAATACCTACAAATAACTACAATGAAATAAACTAACTAAAGTACAAAAAATAAAAAAGAACTAAGTTACAAAAAATAAAAAAATATTTACAAACATAAGAAAAATATTACAACAATTTTAAACTAATTACACCTACTCTAAGCCCCCTAATAAAATAACAAAGACCCCCAAAATAAAAAATGCCCTACCCTATTCTAAATTACTAAAGTTCAAAGCTCTTTTACCTTACCAGCCCTGAACAGGGCCCTTTGCGGGGCATGCTCCAAGAAGTTCAGCTCTTTTGCCTGTAAAAAAACCCACATACAATACCCCCCCCCCCAACATTACAACCCACCACCCACATACCCCTAATCTAACCCAAACCCCCCTTAAATAAACCTAACACTAAGCCCCTGAAGATCATCCTACCTTGTCTTCACCTCACCGGGTATCACCGATCGGTCCTGGCTCCAAAATCTTCATCCAACCCAAGCGGGGGCTGGCGATCCATCATCCGGTGGCTGAAGAGGTCCAGAAGAGGCTCCAATGTCTTCATCCTATCCGGGAATAAGAGTAGATCCGGACCGGCAACCATCATCTTCCAGGCGGCATCTTCTATCTTCATCCGATGAGGACCGGCTCCATCCTGAAGACCTCCACCGCGGACCCATCTTCATCCGGCGACGTCCAACTGAAGAATGACGGTTCCTTTAAGGGACGTCATCCAAGATGGCGTCCCTCGAATTCCGATTGGCTGATAGGATTCTATCAGCCAATCGGAATTAAGGTAGGAATATTCTGATTGGCTGATGGAATCAGCCAATCAGAATCAAGTTCAATCCAATTGGCTGATCCAATCAGCCAATCAGATTGAGCTCGCATTCTATTGGCTGTTGAAGTTAGGTGTCGGCGATGTTAGGGAGGGCAGATTAGGGGTTAATACTATTTATTATAGGGTTAGTGAGGCGGATTAGGGGTTAATAACTTTATTATGATAGCGGTGCGGTCCCGCTCGGCAGATTAGGGGTTAATAAGTGTAGGCAGGTGGAGACGACGTTGTGGGGGGCAGATTAGGGGTTAATAAATATAATATAGGGGTCGGCGGTGTTAGGGGCAGCAGATTAGGGGTACATAAGGATAATGTAAGTAGCGGCGGTTTACGGAGCGGCAGATTAGGGGTTAAAAATAATATGCAGGGGTCAGCGATAGCGGGGGCGGCAGATTAGGGGTTAATAAGTGTAAGGCTAGGGGTGTTTAGACTCGGTGGTACATGTTAGGGTGTTAGGTGCAGACGTAGGAAGTGTTTCCCCATAGCAAACAATGGGGCTGCGTTAGGAGCTGAACGCGGCTTTTTTGCAGGTGTTAGGTTTTTTTTCAGCTCAAACAGCCCCATTGTTTCCTATGGGGGAATCGTGCACGAGCACGTTTTTGAGGCTGGCCGCGTCCGTAAGCAACTCTGGTATCGAGAGTTGAAGCTGCGTTAAATATGCTCTACGCTCCTTTTTTGGAGCCTAACGCAGCCTTTATGTGGACTCTCAATACCAGAGTTATTTTTATGGTGCGGCCAGAAAAAAGCCAGCGTTATCTACGCGGGTCCTTACCGACAAAACTCTAAATCTAGCCGTATGTTACTAGATTCCAAAATGACATCAAATAAAGAAATACACTGCTAGTCCATCATAGGCACAGGTTAAATCTGTTTGCAAGCATATTCTCAAATCATCGTTACTTGTTTGTCCCTAAACTAATACCAACTGCCTTCAGTTGGACATGAAATAGATGTGGATGATTAAACATTTTAGCAGCAAAAATACTTTCCTTGTTAATAAACAAAGTAAACTTTAGTAAAATATTTTTAGACATGTGAGCTAAACAAGTTTCTTATAATCAATATTTACCAAGAGAAATGAAAATCCTACCAATTATGGTCCAGATTACAAGTGGCAAGCTCTTGCAAGCATCAGAAGTAGCACCCGTATTACAAGCTAAAAGTAAACAAGTTCGCTCAAGCGCAACTGGATTTGATGCACGTTGTGATAGTGTGACTTCGGAGCTCTGGTTAATTGCTACACTTGACTAAAAAGTTGCATCTAAAATACAATTACAATTACAGCTAAACTCATAATAATATTATCTAATAAAAAATATTTTTTACATTTTGCATAAAAGTTATGTACTCAAAGATATGAGTTGTTAGGGGAAAAAAAGGCATGCAAAAGGGCTTTAACATAGCGATGCATACATATACATGTCTAAATATGTATACAGTGCCCTCCACTAATATTGGCACCCTTAGTAAATATGAGCAAAGAAGCCTGTGGAAAATTCTCTTTATCGTTTAACCTTTTGAACGTTTATACAAAAAAATACACAAAAATAATCTGCTCTCATGGATATCAAATAATTGCAAACACAACGCATGTTTATAAAAAAAAACTTTGTTAAATATATGTGTGGCACAAGTATTATTATTTAATCAATACTTTGCGCTACCTCCCTTTGCCATTATTACAGCCCTGAGTCTTCTCCTATAATGCCTCATGAGGTTGGAGAATACATGGATAGGGATTTCTCCATAAAGAATATCTCCAGATCCTTCAAATTTCAAGGTTAATGCTGATGGACTCTCCTCTTCAGTCCACTCCACAGGTTTTCTATGGGCTTTAAGTCAGGGGACTGGGATGGCCATGGCAGGACCTTGATTTTGTGGTCAGAAAACTATTTTTGTGTTGATTTTGTTGTATGTTTTGGATCATTGTCCTGCTGAAAGATCCAACCACTTCCTATTTTAAGCTTTCTGGTAGAGGCAGTCAGGAGTTCATTTAATATCTGTTAATATTTGATAGAGTCCATGATGCCATGTATCCTAAAAAAAATTCCTGGTCCTCTGGCAGAAAAACAGCCCCAAAACATTAAAGAGTCACCACCATATGGGCATGAGGTACTTTTCCATATGCTACCTCTCTGTGTGCGACAAAACCTTCTCTGGTGTTTATTGCCAAAAAGCTCTATTTTGGTTTTATCTGACGATAGAACCCGATCCCATTTGAAGTTCCAGTAATATCTGGCAAACTGAAGATGCTTGAGTTTGTTTTTGGATGAGAGTAGCGTCTTTTTTCTCGAAAACCTTCCAAACAACTTGTGGTGTTGTAGGTGACATTGTATTGTAGATTTGGAGACTTTCTGAGACCAAGAAACAACTAACTTCTGCAATTGAGAAGCTGTGATACTTGGAGATATTTTGGCCACTCAAACCATCCTCTTCACAGTGCGTTGAGACAATATAGACCACACGTCCTCTTCCAGGTTGATTCATAACATTCCTGGTTGACTGGAACCTCTTAATTACTGTCCTGATGGTGGAATTGGGCATTTTAAATGCTGTTGCAATTTTCTTATAGTCACTTCCCATTTTGTGAAGCTCAACAACCAATTTGACCTATGTGTTACCTCATATTTATACCACTATGGAACAGGAAGTCATGATTGAACAATTTTGCTGTACCTAGTCACCAAAATGTACTAACAAATGTAAAATAGCAATGGGAATATACTTCAAATATATTTTCTCATATGAATTCATAGGGGTACCAATAATTGTGCCACACATATATTTAACAAAGATATTTTTTTTTTTATAAACCTGTGTTGTGTTTGCAATTGTTTGATATACATGAGTACAGAGTATTTTTGTGGATTTTTTTAACAAAAGGTCAAAAAGTATATATATAATATATATATGCGTGTACAGTGGGGAAAAAAGTATTTAGTCAGCTACCAATTGTGCAAGTTCTCCCACTTAAGAAGATGAGAGAGGCCTGTAATTTTCATCATAGGTATATCTCAACTATGAGAGACAAAATGAGGAAACAAATCCAGACAATCACATTGTCTGATTTGGAAAGAATTTATTTGCAAATTATGGTGGAAAATAAGTATTTGGTCAATATCAAAAGTTCATCTCAATACTTTGTTATATATCCTTTGTTGGCAATGACAGAGGTCAAACGTTTTCTGTAAGTCTTCACAAGGTTGTCACATGGTTGCTGGTATGTTGGCCCATTCCTGCATGCAGATCTCCTCTAGAGCAGTGATGTTTTGGGGCTGTCGCTGGGCAACACGGACTTTCAACTCCCTCCAAAGGTTTTCTATGGGGTTGAGATCTGGAGACTGGCTAGACCACTCCAGGACCTTGAAATTCTTCTTACGAAGCCACTCCTTCGTTGCCCGGGTGGTGTGTTTGGGATCATTGTCATGCTGAAAGACCAGCCACGTTTCATCTTCAATGCCCTTGCTGATGGAAGGAGGTTTGCACTCTAAATCTCTTGATACATGGCCCCATTCATTCTTTCATGTACACGGATCAGTCATCCTGTTCCCT
This sequence comes from Bombina bombina, assembly GCF_027579735.1. Taxonomy (NCBI): domain Eukaryota; kingdom Metazoa; phylum Chordata; class Amphibia; order Anura; family Bombinatoridae; genus Bombina; species Bombina bombina. The sequence goes on along the minus strand of NC_069506.1, from coordinate 164,340,418 downwards.
TCGCAGAGAAACAGTCCCAAATCATGATGTTGCCACCCCCATGCTTCACAGTAGGTATGCTGTTCTTTGGTTGCAACTCAGCATTCTCTCTCCTTCAAACACGACAAATTGTGTTTCTACCAAACAGTTCTACTTTGGTTTCATCTGACCATATGACATTCTCCCAATACGCTTCTGGATCATCCAAATGCTCTCTAGCATACTTCAGACAGGCCCGGATATGTACTGGCTTAAGCAGGGGGACACGTCTGGCACTGCAGGATCTGAGTCGCTGGCAGCGTAGTGTGTTACTAAAGGTAGCCTTTGTTACATTGGTCCCAGCTCTCTGCAGGTCATTCACTATGTCCCCCCATGTGGTTCTGGGATGTTTGCTCCCCGTTCTTGTGTTCATTTTGACCCCACGGGGTGAGATCTTGCGTGGGGCCCCACATCGAGGGAGATTATCAGTGGTCTTGTATGTCTTCCATTTTCTAATTATTGCTCCCACAGTTGATTTCTTCACACCAAGCTGCTTGCCTATTGCAGATTCAGTCTTCCCAGCCTAGTGCAGGTCTACAATTTTGTCTCTGGTGTCCTTCGACAGCTCTTTGGTCTTCACCATAGTGGAGTTTGGAGTGTGACTGTTTGAGGTTGTGGACAGGTGTCTTTTATACTGATAACAAGTTCAAACAGGTGCCATTAATACAGGTAATATATACCTATATATATATATATATATTGTATATATGAGCATTGGAGCCCTTTGCAGTCAAGTAGCTGTTAACATGTAAAATTACATTTTTGCAATATTTATATTTAATACAGTATTTAAATGTGTACGTACAGCATATATTTCAAATTCCAATATTCTTCACATAGGGGAATATATTCTAAGTATTTTTTATATTTTTGATATTCCTATATATACATATCTGTATATATCTATACCTATATATAATCATCTATATATACAGTCATGGCCAAAAATATTGGCACCCCTGCATATCTGTCAGATAATGCACTGTTTCACCCAGAAAATTGTTGGAATTACAAATGTTTAGGCATTCTCATGTTTATTTATTTTGCTTGTATTGTATGACTAAAAAAAATGGAGAAAAAAAGCCAAATCTGACACATTCCACACAAAACTATTGGCACCTTCTCAAAATTGTAAGAAATAATTGTATTCCAAGTTTTTTATGCACCTGTAATTTGTAATTAAACACACCTGTATCAAACAGGTGCTGAAAATATAGAAATCACACAGACAACCAGTTAAAATGGTGAAAAATGTATTAAACATTTCTGTTGCGTGTCTCTGTGTGCCACACTGAGCATTTAGAAGAGAAAGAGCAGCAAAGAATTGTCTGAGGATTTGAGAACAAAAAATGTGGAAAAGCTTGGACAATATCAAGGTTACAAGTCCATCTTCAGAGATCTTATTGTTCCTGAATCCACTGTACACAACATTGTCAAGAAGTTTACAGCCCATGGCACTGTAGCTAATCTCCCTGGACAAGGGCGAAAGAGAAAAAAATGATAAAAGATTGCAACGAAGGATTGTTCAAATGGTAGATAAAGAACCTCGATCAACTTCCAGACTTATTCAAGCTGACATTCAGGCACAAGGTACAAATGTGTCAGCTAGCATGACTATACATTGCCATCTGAATGAAAAGGGACGCTATGGTAGGAGACCCAGGAGGACCCCACTGCTGACACAGAAACATAAAAAAGCAGTTTGGAGTTTTAAAATCCCTTTTGGGAGAATGTGCTGTGGACAGATGAAACAAAATTACAACTTTTTGGTAAAGCCCATCTACTGTTTTCAGAAAAAATGAGGCTGTTAAACAAAAGAATACAGTCCCTACAGTCAAACATGGTGGAGGTTCACTGATGTTTTTTGTTTTTTTTGCTGCTTCAGGCGCTGGTTGTCTTGAAAGTGTGCATGGCATTATGAAATCTGAAGACTACCAAAGAATTCTGTGATGCAGTATAAGGCACTGTCACCTAGATTTAGAGTTCTGCGTTAGCCGTCAAAACCAGCGTTAGGGGGTCCCTAACGCTGGTTTTCGCCGCCCGCTGGTATTTAGAGTCAGTCAGGAAAGGGTCTAACGCTCACTTTCCAGCCGTGACTTTTCCATACCGCAGATCCCCTTACGTCAATTGCGTAGCCTATCTTTTCAATGGGATCTTTCTAACGCTGGTATTTAGAGTCTTCGTTAGAAATCTAACGACAAGACTCCAGCCACAGAGAAAAGCCAGGAGTTAAGAGCTTTATGGGCTAACGCCGGTTCATAAAGCTCTTAACTACTGTGCTCTAAAGTACACTAACACCCATAAACTACCTATGTACCCCTAAACTGAAGCACCCCCACATCGCCGCCACTCTAATAATTTTTTTAACCCCTAATCTGCCGACCGCACACCGCCCGCAACCTACATTATAGCTATGTACCCCTAATCTGCTGCCCCTAACACCGCCGACCCCTATATTATATTTATTACCCCCTAATCTGCCCCTCCCAACATCGCCGCCATCTTACCTACAATTATTAACCCCTAATCTGCCGACCGCACACCGCCGCTACCTACATTATCCCTATGTACCCCTAATCTGCTGCCCCTAACATCGCCGACCCCTACATAATATTTATTAACCCCTAATCTGCCTCCCCCAATGTCGCCGCTACCTAACTACACTTATTAACCCCTAATCTGCCGACCGGACCTCAACGCTACTCTAATAAATGTATTAACCCCTAAAGCTAAGTCTTACCCTAACACTAACACCCATCTAAATTAAATATAATTTTAATCTAACGAAATAAAATAAATCTTATTAAATAAATTATTCCTATTTAAAGCTAAATACTTACCTGTAAAATAAACCCTAATATAGTTACAATATAAATAATAATTATATTGTAGCTATTTTAGGATTTATATTTATTTTACAGGCAACTTTGTATTTATTTTAACCAGGTACGATAGCTATTAAATAGTTAATAACTATTTAATAGCTACCTAGTTAAAATAATTACAAAATTACCTGTAAAATAAATCCTACCCTAAGTTACAATTAAACCTAACACTACACTATCAATAAATTAATTACATGCAAATACCTACAAATAAATACAATTAAATAAACTAACTAAAGTACAAAAATAAAAAAAGAACTAAGTTACAAAAAGTAAAAAAATAATTTACAAACATTATAAAAATATTACAACAATTTTAAGCTAATTACATCTACTCTAAGCCCCCTAATAAAATAATAAAGCCCCCCAAAATAAAAAAATGCCCTACCCTATTCTAAAATTAACCCCTTAATGACCACAGCACTTTTCCATATTCTGTCCGTTTGGGACCAAGGCTATTTTTACATTTTTGTGGTGTTTGTGTTTAGCTGTAATTTTCCTCTTACTCATTTACTGTACCCACACATATTATATACCGTTTTTCTCGCCATTAAATGGACTTTCAAAATATACCATTATTTTCATCATATCTTATAATTTACTATAAAAAATATTATAAAATATGAGGAAAAAATGGAAAAAACACACTTTTTCTAACTTTGACCCCCAAAATCTGTTACACATCTACAACCACCAAAAAAACACCCATGCTAAATAGTTTCTAAATTTTGTCCTGAGTTTAGAAATACCCAATGTTTACATGTTCTTTGCTTTTTTTGCAAGTCATAGGGCCATAAATACAAGTAGCACTTTGCCATTTCCAAACCACTTTTTTTCAAAATTAGCGCTAGTTACATTGGGACACTAATATCTTTCAGGAATCTCTGAATATCCATTGACATGTATATATTTTTTTTAGAAGACATCCCAAAGTATTGATCTAGGCCCATTTTGGTATATTTCATGCCCACCATTTCACCGCCGAATGCGATCAAATAAAAAAAATGTTTTACTTTTTCACAAATTTTTTCACAAACTTTAGGTTTCTCATTGAAATTATTTACAAACAACTCATGAAATTATGGAATAAATGGTTGTAATTGCTTCTCTGGGATCCCCTTTGTTCATAAATAGCAGACATATATGGCTTTGGCTTTGCTTTTTGGTAATTAGAAGGCTGCTAAATGCCACTGCGCACCACACGTGTATTATGCCCAGCAGTGAATGGGTTAATTAGGGAGCATGTAGGGAGCTTCTAGGGTTAATTTTAGCTCTAGTGTAGTGTAGTAGACAACCCCAAGTATTGATCTAGGCCCATTTTGGTATATTTCATGCCACCATTTCACCGCCAAAAGCAATCAAATAAAAAAAAAATTGTTCACTTTTTCAAACTTTAGGTTTCTCACTAAAATTATATACAAACAGCTTGTGCAATTATGGCACAAATGGTTTTAAATGCTTCTCTGGGATCCCCTTTGTTCAGAAATAGAAGACATATATGGCTTTGGCGTTGCTTTTTGGTAATTATAAGGCCGCTAAATGCTGCTGCGCATCACATGTGTATTATGGCCAGCAGTGAAGGGGTTAATTAGGTAGTTTGTAGGGAGCTTGCAGGGTTAATTTTAGCTTTAGTGTAGAGATCAGACTCCCACCTGACACATCCCCCCCCCTGATCCCTCCCAAACAGCTCTCTTCCCTCCCCCACCCCACAATTGTCCCCGCCATCTTAAGTACTGGCAGAAAGTCTGCCAGTACTAAAATAAAAGGTATTAAAAAAAAATAATATTTTTTTTTAGCATATTTACATATGCTGCTATGTAGGGTCCCCCCTTAGCCCCCAACCTCCCTGATCCCCCCAAAATAGCTCCCTAACCCTCCCCCTCTGCCTTATTGGGGCCATCTTGGGTACTGGCAGCTGTCTGCCAGTACCCAGTTTGCAAATAAAAATGTTTTTTTTTTTAATTATTTTTTTTTTATTTGTTTCTGTAGTGTAGCTTCCCCCCCACAGTCCAATACCCCACCAGCCAAACCGATCACCAAATAATATATTAAACCCTTTGATCTCCACTTCTAAAAAAAAACTTTCTGTAGCGTAGTGGTTCCCACCCGCTCCCTCCCCGTGCACACGCCCGCCCGGCCTCCCCGTGCACGTGCGCACGTCCATGCGCGTCCCCGCCCCCCCTCCGCATCACAAAGGCCATCAATGGCCGCCACCCACCTCCACACCGGCTCCCACCCACCAACGAACGTAGCCGTTAATGTCCGGTGGCTAAAAATGGTTATTGCAGGATGCCTCGATATCGAGGCATCACTGCAATAACCGGGAAAGCAGCTGGAAGCGAGCATGATCGCTTCCAGCTGCTTTCCACACCGAGGACGTGCAGGGTACGTCCTCAGGCGTTAACTGCCTTTTTTTTGAGGACGTACCCTGCACGTCCTCGGTCATTAAGGGGTTAAAATTGAAAAGCTCTTTTACCTTAACAGCCCTTAAAAGGGCTTTTTGCGGGGCATGCCCCAAAGAATTCTGCTCTTTTGCCTGTAAAAAAAAACATACAATACCCCCCAACATTACAACCCACCACCCACATACCCCTAATCTAACCCAAACTCCCCTTAAATAAACCTAACATTAAGCCCCTGAAGATCTTCCTAACTTATCTTCACCATGCCGGGTATCACCGATCCGTCCAGAAGAGGGTCTGAAGTCTTCCTCCTATCCGGGTGATGTCTTCATCCAAGCGGGGGCAGAAGAGGTCCATCATCGGGCTGAAGTCTTCATCCAAGCGGGGGCTGAAGAGGTCCATAATCCAGCTGAAGTCTTCATCCAAGCGGGGGCTGAAGTCTTCTATCAAGCGGCATCTTCAATCTTCTTTCTTCCGGCTCCATCTTCATCCCGCCGACGCGGAACATCCATCCTGGCCGACGACTTCCCGACGAATGACGGTTCCTTTAAGGGACGTCATCCAAGATGGCGTCCCTCGAATTCCGATTGGCTGATAGGATTCTATCAGCCAATTGGAATTAAGGTAGGAAAATTCTGATTGGCTGATTGAATCAGCCAATCAGATTCAAGTTCAATCCGATTGGCTGATTGGATCAGCCAATCAGATTGAGCTCGCATTATATTGGCTGATCGGAACAGCCAATAGAATGTGAGCTCAATCTGATTGGCTGATTGGATCAGCCAATCGGATTAAACTTGAATCTGATTGGCTGATTCCATCTTGGATGACGTCCCTTAAAGGAACCGTCATTCGTCGGGAAGTCATAGGCCAGGATGATGTTCCGCGTCGGCGGGATGAAGATGGAGCCGGAAGAAAGAAGATTGAAGGTGCCGCTTGATAGAGGACTTCAGCTGGATGATGGACCTCTTCAGCCCCCGCTTGGATAAAGACTTCAGCCGGATGATGGACCTCTTCAGCCCCCGCTTGGATAAAGACTTCAGCCGGATGATGGACCTCTTCAGCCCCGGATAGGAGGAAGACTTCGGACCCTCTTCTGGACGGATCGGTGATACCCGGCGTGGTGAAGACAAGGTAGGAAGATCTTCAGGGGCTTAGTATTAGGTTTATTTAAGGGGGGTTTGGGTTAGATTAGGGGTATGTGGGTGGTGGGTTGTAATGATGGGGGGTATTGTATGTTTTTTTTACAGGCAAAAGAGCAGAATTCTTTGGGGCATGCCCCGCAAAAGGCCCTTTTAAGGGCTGGTCAGGTAAAAGAGCTTTTCAATTTTTATTTTAGAATAGGGTAGGGCATTTTTTTATTTTGGGGGGCTTTGTTATTTTATTAGGGGGCTTAGAGTAGGTGTAATTAGCTTAAAATTGTTGTAATATTTTTATAATGTTTGTAAATTATTTTTTTATTTTTTGTAACTTAGTTCTTTTTTATTTTTTGTACTTTAGTTAGTGTATTTATTTGTATTTATTTGTAGGTATTTGTATTTAATTTATTTATTGATAGTGTAGTGTTAGGTTTAATTGTAGATAATTGTAGGTAGTTTAGTTAATTAATTTATTGATAGTGTAGTGTTAGGTTTAATTGTAACTTAGGTTAGGATTTATTTTACAGGTAATTTTGTAATTATTTTAACTAGGTAGCTATTAAATAGTTATTAACTATTTAATAGCTATTGTACCTGGTTAAAATAAATACAAAGTTGCCTGTAAAATAAATATTAATCCTAAAATAGCTACAATATAATTATTATTTTTACAGGTAAGTATTTAGCTTTAAATAGGATTAATTTATTTAATAAGATTTATTTATTTTGTTAGATAAAAATGATATTTAACTTAGGGGGGTGTTAGGGTTAGGGTTAGACTTAGCTTTAGGGGGTTAATACATTTATTAGAGTAGTGGTGAGGTCCAGTCGGCAGATTAGGGGTTAATAATTGTAGGTAGGTAGCGGCGACGTTGGGGGGCAGATTAGGGGGTAATAAATATAATATAGGGGTCGGTGGGGGTTAGGGGCAGCAGATTAGGGGTTCATAGGGATAACGTAGGTTGCAGCGGTGTACGGAGCAGCAGATTAGGGGTTAATAGTATAATGCAGGGGTCAGCGATAGCGGGGGTGGCAGATTAGGGGTTAATAAGTGTAAGGTTAGGCGTGTTTAGACTCGGGGTACATGTTAGGGTGTTAGGTGCAGACGTAGGAAGTGTTTCCCCATAGGAAACAATGGGGCTGCGTTAGGAGCTGAATGCTGCTTTTTTGCAGGTGTTAGGTTTTTTTTCAGCTCAAACGGCCCCATTGTTTCCTACGGGGGAATCGTGCACGAGCACGTTTTTGAAGCTGGCCGCGTCCGTAAGAACTGCTGGTATTGAGAGTTGCAGTGGCGGTAAATATGCCTGTACGCTCCCTTTTTGGAGCCTAACGCAGCCCTTCTGTGAACTCTAAATACCAGCGGTATTTAAAATGTGCGGGGGAAAAAAAGCATGCGTAGCTAACGCACCCCTTTGGCCGCAGAACTCTAAATCTAGCCGTGTGTTAGAAAGTTCAGCCATCCATCAGAGGTCATGGGTCTTACGGCAGGACAATGACCCAAGGTACACGTCAAAAAGCATACCGAAATGGTTTAAGACAAATTACTGGAGAGTACTGAACTGGCCAGCAATTAATTCAGGTCTCAATTCCATAGAGCACCTGACAAGAGATCTCAAAACAGCAGTTGGGAAAAGAAACCCTTCCAATCTGAGAGACTGGAGCAGTTGGGAGAAAGAAGAGTGGTCCACAATTCCAGTAGAGAAGTGTAAGAAACTCATTAATGGTTTCAGGAAGCAATTGATTTCAGTTATTTTTCAAGGGGTGTGCTACCAAATATAAAATTGAGGGTGCCAATCATTTTGTCCAGTCCATTTTTGGAGTTTTGCGTGGAATGTGTCAGATTTGGCTTTTTTTCTCCAATTTTTTTGTGTTATACCAATACAAACAAAAGAAATAAACATGAGCATGCCTAAACATTTGCAATTGCAACAATTTTCTGGGGAAGTGGTGCCTTATCTGACAGAAATGCAGGGGTGCCAATATTTTTGGCCATGACTGTATAGGTATAGATATGTATTTAAAAAAAAGCCATTATATATATATACAGTATATATATATATATATGGTCTGTGAAAAGAAAGCAAAGACAGGCGCAGCCCAATTCAAGTGTAGTATTCTTTAATTCAGTGTAAGTGCACACATACAAATGGCTACTTACAAAAAGCACAAATAAAATCTGCATATAAAGGTGTCTTTACATCCAAACTGTGTTATAGTATAAACATACAGCTATGAAACAAACTCTACGCGTTTCGTCTGAGAACTGCCCAGACTTTCTCAAGAGATGAAACTGAGAAAGTCTGGGCGTTCTCAGACGAAACGCGTAGAGTTTGTTTCATAGCTGTATGTTTATACTATAACACAGTTTGGATGTAAAGACACCTTTATATGCAGATTTTATTTGTGCTTTTTGTAAGTAGCCATTTGTACGTGTGCTCTTACACTGAATTAAAGAATACTACACTTGAATTGGGCTGCGCCTGTCTTTGCTTTCTTTTCACAGACTACTACCTGCTGGAGGTGTTTGGAGAATACACCCCCCTCTGTCTCAGGCAGCGCTCATCACCACAGTGACACAGGAAGCAGACTATCACTGACACCTGCAACACGCTATCACAGTGGATCCACTTCCTGCTCAATAGAGCAACCGGCTTTTCTACAGCTCACAGACTTAACCCAGGAACGTAAGCGCCCCTCAGCTTTTCTGTTTTTATATATATATATATATATATATATATATATATATATATATATATATATATATATATATATATGAATCTGTTTTTAAGAATAAATGTAAGATATTCTGCTATGTGAAGAATTTTGGAAAGTGAAATATTGATTTTTTGTCAGGTTTGCACAAAATGCAATCAGTTTTGCACGCGAAATAAGGATATTTTTTTCCCTCTTTTCGTGCTCCATTGAAGTCTATGGGGAAATATGTTAACTTGGTCATGATATTGGGACTTTGGCTTTTTGTGCGTAGGGTTAGTGTACGAGTGAAAACTTTTTACTTTCAACTTGTAAAACACATGCTGCCAGACGCACGCTAAAGCCGAGGTCTAGTGAAGTTAATGCTCGAGTGGGAGCAAAAGCACTGCAGTGATCAACACTTAGGAACTAACCCATAACCTATACACATAATAATGACAACACCAGGGATGTGGTGTAAAGGTCACAGAAATCTTTTATTGATTTAAATAATTTACAATTAACAAACAATTTCATGTTTAAAAAATAATAATTTTTTTTTTATAAAGCTTATAAAACTACTTATAACCACCCAGAAATACTTGCTTCCCATTTCACTTCCTCAAGTACCATTTACTGGCCCCCATGTAGTGATAAAAAGAAGATACCGGCACATCTTCAATGTAAAAAGTTCAACCTTTATTTCATCATCTTAAAAACGGCATAATCACGCCTGACACGTTTCGGCACTCAAGCCTTATTCGTAAGTGGTACAAGCCCCCAACCACAATATTTTTACTAAAGGGCAAGCGCCCTGCCACATGGCTGCGGCAAGCACAAACCTCAAAGGTTATCCAGGATGGAGCTTTTCTTTCCCTCCAGCAAACAATGTTGGCAGTTACCACAACCTCCCAATGTTTAATCACTGCAACTCCTCAAACTAAATTACCTTTCACACCTACATTAGGGCCTGTGTAGGATCACCAACCCTTTCTTTAATGCTTTCATGCAGAGTTAACAGTTGGGGCAAGATCTCTGCTGTTATCAAGTGTGTAACACATATGGCTGATTTATTAGGCCTACAGGATGACATTTGTCCAGATCTCAGTTTTCATTCTAGACAATGCTTTGCTCATGACAACAGAGCAATGCACTATCCTGATTAATGAAGCATCTCAGGTCATTTCAGCTATTATAATTAAATAGCCTAAATCCCTCAGCAATATAAACTAGACACATATTTTGAAACAAGCAATAACTACTTAGTGAACATCTATCAAGGCTTATAATATTCATACTAAAAATACATTGATAAAATGCAATAATCAATTATAATGGGATCCACTTAAAGCCAAGCACTTGAACAGTAATGTGGAATAACCAGGCCTGCAGTAGCTAGGTCTGTTTTGAATTCTGACTCACTGCCATGTGAGATGAAATTCCCAGTGGCTATTTAATATCTCCCTGTATTGTTTTGTTTATGAGCAGAAAGACTATTGTTTTCTCTTTACTCTAAAGCGGTTTATGTTCTGCTGGGAATCTTTGGACATAGTCTATTGGAATACACATATAATGGATATCTGAACACTTTATTCCTGGGAGCACATGTTACTAAAAAGCAACAGAGTAGTATCCATAGTCCTATTATGGAAAATGAGTCCCTGGTGCTCCCCTATAACATAGTGTGTGATGCAAAATGTTCAGCTTAGCCAGAAGTTATGATGACATTCCACTAGTAGAATAACTATTTCTGTTTCCATTAAATTATTTTGTTATTCAGACAAAGCATACAGTTTAATTTTTCCAAATATACTATTATCAAATTTACTTCATTCCCATTATATTCTTTGTTGAAGAGATACATAGGCAATAGTGCTGCCATCTAGTGCTCTTCCAAATGGATAGCATTCTTGCAAAACTGCTGCCATCTAGTGCTCTTGCAAATGGATAAACATTCTTGCAAAACTGCTGCCATCTAGTGCTCTTGCAAATGGATAACATTCTTGCAAAACTGCTGCCATCTAGTGCTCTTGCAAATGGATAACATTCTTGCAAAACTGCTGCCATCTAGTGCTCTTGCAAATGGATAACGTTCTTGCAAAACTGCTGCCATCTAGTGCTCTTGCAAATGGATAACATTCTTGCAAAACTGCTGCCATCTAGTGCTCTTGCAAATGGATAACATTCTTGCAAAACTGCTGCCATCTAGTGCTCTTACAAATGGATAACATTCTTGCAAAACTGCTGCCATCTAGTGCTCTTGCAAATGGATAACATTCTTGCAAAACTGCTGACATATAGTGCACTAGAAATTGGAAGGATCCTGGGCTTATGTTCATTCTTTTCAACAAAAAAAATACAAAGAAAATTTCTTAATAGAAGTAAATTAGAAAGTTGTTTAAAATTGCCTGCTCTCTGAGAGGAAGAGGAGGAGCCTGTGCACAAGCAGCAGGCATCGCTCCCCTGCAGCTCTCCTTGTGGCGGTTGTTCGCGCCAGGATCTCCCTCTGTCAAGGAGGGGAGAAGCTTGCTGTAGTCACCATTCTCTGGATTCAACCCGGTGTTGCCTCTCACAGCGCAACTCCATCAGCGCTGAGAAAAGAAACTTTCAGACCCGGAGCCTGATCTGAAGGCTGCCCGATCAGGCTCCCTTTTTGGTCTATAGACCTAACTAGGAGGACCCCCTCACTCTTGCTTTTATGTGAGTGGGGCAGACAGCCAAAGTTCCTGCTAGCAGACGATAGTACTGCTAATTGACCGACACTCTCCCTCAGCATTCTGAAACCAGACCCATTTGCTATCTACCACATCAGGGGTCCACACTACCTGCCTGTCGGATCGCGCTCCCCATCCACCGATGATGCGAGTGGGGAGCTGACAGGTTGTTGCTGATGCAGCGCGACGCCGACCCTTGACCTCCCTACCCGAAGTTGCGGCGCCTCCCCACCGATGCTGCGAGGAGGAGCCGATGATCGTGGGCCGCAGTTCTGAGAAAGAGAACGCGCTAGAGGCAAGCAGCTGCAGAGAGGTCTGCGTCCTTAAACTTGGGGCATAAGGCTCAGACAGGGTTCTACAGAGGCTACTTTGGAGCAGTAGCAAAAAGGTACATTCTCCCTTTCATACTTTTAACCGGGAAGAAAAAGGCTGAAATCCTGTAGTGGGCACCTTACTGGAGGGGTGAGTGTCAGGTTATGGTTCTCACCGTTCTGATGTAAAGCACAAACTCAGCAAGTGATTAACGGGGAAAGAGAGTCCCATGAAGCAGAACACTTTAAGCTGGTTAATAAACACATAGGGGTCTGAGGAGGAAAAGGACTGTGTAAAAACAGAAAATCTCTCCCATTATTTGATAGATTCCACTTGTCTGTATTCACAACCCTATAGTGGTAACCCGTATACAATAAAGACTGATAAGAGGGGGAAGGAAAAGAGAATAAGAAGATAATCCACAAGATTGCATGAACTGAACCTAAGTGCTGATATCTCTTGCATTTTATTTCTTCAAGTACATTGTGACAATTTCTCTAAGTACACCCCTTCTTTCCTGAGTAGCCCAATTCTAGCTATTTGAGTGCTCCTATCCTCTGATTTGGATGCTCTCTCTGCTTTTTGCTTTTTCTGTTTGTATGGTTTTTTTTTTTTTTTTTTTTTTTTTTTTTTTCTGCTTGTGCTAGATACCCAGCTTAATTGTATTCGGGTCAAAAGAAAGACCTCTATTAGCTATTAAGATAACGCAACTGTCAGCACTCTTGATCACTGCTAAATTTGTTTACACCAGAAACAATTGAATGTATGCTACATAAGAGATCTACATGTAAAACAAAGGGCGTAATTCACAGATTAATTGGTTAGATGTCTACCTAGTATATATCTTTTGTTTTTCTTCCATCTACTGCTGAGGGATTTCACATATATTGTACATATCAGTAGATTAAAACACCCACTTCATGCCCAGATCAACTAAAAGGCAAATTATTGGTTAAATTGTAAACAATCCAATTCCAGCTACATTGGTTTATGCACAAGTATGTATTATCACACTCTCTAAAAATCTTCAAAAAGGTTAAAACTGAGAGTGCTTATCTTATAGATAAGATTTGGTTCAGAGAGTGTATATCATAGGGTGGTAAACCCACAAATCAAAGTCTTAAAACCCCTGCAGAGCGAACTTGGAAGAGAGAGAGGGGAGGAGAGGAAGGGGATAGGGGGAAAAAGAAAACAGTAACACATCTTTCTAACTGGGTATTATGGTCATAAGCTAGGTAAATTGCTTTAAAAAAGGGGAAAGAGGGAGAGGAGACAGGAAAAAGGAAAACCTCTTAAATTTTTGGGCTTTATTTAGAGTGAACACTCTCCATACTCTAGGCAGAGAATAAACTACTGATCAAGCAGGGCGTGCATCGTTCGGCGTTGGTTCATTTACCACCCTTTCTTATCGCCATTTCCTGGTCTTCCTATTAATTCAATCACAATTTGTTTTTGTTTTTTTTCTTCTCACGTCACTCGAGCACTGTCACATTCACAAGGGGTTCTGGTATTAGAGGCCTATTTTTTTATTTTCTATTTTTTATTATTATTTTTTTTTTTTTTTTTTTTTCCTTCACTTCCTTCACGATTCACTCTCCCCATTAGGTTCTTGACTCCCAACCACACACGATAATCGTTTTTTCCCTTCACTTTATGGATACATTTATCACTCCTAAGCACAATCCAGGCATGGCGTCCAAGAACAGGGAACGCAGGAACAAGAACACGTCAGATGCCTCAACAGAAAACACTAATGAAGGCACTCCAGTAAAAGCCCAAAACATCAATGTACCGCAAGATAGTCAAGATTTGGTAGCAAGCATACTAGAAGCTATCTCCGCAAAATTCGACTCATTAAGAAATGAAATTAAACAAGATCTTATATCTCTCACAGCAGAAATTAGGCAATTTTCTGCAAGATTACAGGAAGCAGAACAGCGTATTTCTGACTTAGAAGATACAACAAATACATATATTCCCATGGTAGAAAGTAATCAAAACGAGATAATAAAACTACAAGCCAAGATTGACGATCTAGAGAATAGATCCAGGAGAAACAATCTAAGAATAATTGGTTTCCCTGACCCTCTTAAACAAGAAGACCTCATAAACATTGTAACTAAAGTATTACCCACGCTGCTAAAAATTCCTCCAACCCATCCCCCTATCTTGATCGAAAGAGTCCACCGTTTGGGGAGAGCGATAGAAAACCCAATCAACACAAATAGACCTAGACCAATTATAACAAGATTTTTAAACTTTCAAGATAAAATGTTATACCTTCAGTTTTATCGCAAGAATCAGCCGATCATGTTTGAAGGTAATAAAATTCTCCTCTTCCAGGACTTCTCAATTGAGACCTCCAGGAAAAGGAGAGAGCTCTCCCCAATATGTGGAAGATTGATCAGGGAAGGCTGGCAAGCTACTGTTGTATACCCTGCTAGACTAAGGCTTTTCTATAAGGAGCAAATTTATTTTTTTGACTCTGCCGAAGAAGCAGTGAAAAAAATAGCAGAATATGGGATTAAGTATTAATAGAACGGTGGGTGGCTCAACTCGGTTGCAAATAAAAATGTTCCATTATTTTTATAGGTTAGGTTGCTGGCGGGGTGGGGTTTTTTTTTTTTTTTTTTTTTTTATTTATATATATTTTTTTTTTCTTTTTTTTTTTTTTTGTTGTCTCTTTATCTTCTCTTCATCCCTCTTTTCGTTCTCCTTTCCTCTACTCAACTTCCTCTAGCCCTCTTACTGTCGTCTGCCCTCCCTCCGTGATGTCTAGTTCCTATGATAGAATTAAGCTAGGAATATTATGATCAGAATTACATCATGGAATATAAGAGGAATATCCTCGCCGATTAAGCGGAAGACGATTCTTTCCCATCTTCAAAAATTAAATACTACAATTGCACTCCTCCAGGAAACACACCTGAATACAGAGGAATCAACAAAGTTAAAAAATTCTTGGGTATCGGAGGTACTTTTTGCGCCCTCATTAAATAGAAAGAAAGGTGTTGCTATTCTCTTAGGGAAAAAGTTAGCTTATGAAAAACTGCTTATTATAATAGATTCAGACAGCAGATATTTAATCTTAAAAATAAAAATTCTGGGGTCAATTTATACCATTTGCAACCTCTACGCTCCAAATATAATTGATTATCAATTCTGGGATACTCTCCAAGCTCAACTCCTCCAGATCATGGAGGGGCAAGTAGTCATAGCCGGTGACTTCAATATGTCTCCTTCTTTCTCCTTGGATAGACATAGATATAAAGGTATAATCAGAAAGACAAAAAAGGATAACCTCGAAATGAAGTTATTCAAAAACATTTATCAAACATTAGCAGTAAGAGATGTGTGGAGGGCTCAGAACCCTGATAGTAAGGCTTACTCGTGTCACTCGAGAGCTACTAAAAGCCTCTCCAGGATAGACTTAATGTTAATAAATGATAGTTGCTATCAAGCAGGACCTAAAGCAACCATAGCAGATATCTGTATATCTGACCACGCTCCAATAATGCTGGACATTACAACCCAGAAGAAGTATCATGGTGGTACACGCTTCTTCTATCCAAAATATCTCAGTAATAACATAAAATTTAAAGATTGGCTTAAGAGTAGAGTGGAAGAGTTTTTTAGGGTTAATGAAGGCTCTGTATCTAGCCCCTCGATTCTGTGGGAATCAGCAAAGGCGGTCCTGAGGGGCGATATTATAGCATACATAGCTAAATATGATCGTGAGTCTAAACAAAAAGAAAGACAATTAATAGCCTCAGTGGCTAACACATATAACACCTATTTGGCTACGTCCAACGAGGCTAACTGGAATAATTATATTAGAGAAAAAAAGAAACGTGATTCATATATCACATCAAGAACAGTGCACTCAGAATTAAAATATCAATCCAACTTTTACAAATATGGCAACAAGGCAGGCAAAATGTTATCGAGCCTGGTAAAAAATTCCAGACAATCAAACACAATTGAATTTCTGCAGGTTGAAAACAGTCGTTTAACCTCAACAGAAGACAGTCTGGATTCATTTTTTCAATACTACAAGGAGATTTATGCTCCATCATCAATGGATAAAGAAGCACAGGAGAGGTTTTGGGATAAGCTTCCTGTTATGAAAGCTAGAGATGAGTTCATAACTAACTTAAATGCGCCAATATCTGAACCAGAAGTCCTACAGTCAATACGGGAACTAAAGATGGAGAAAGCACCAGGCCCAGATGCAATTCCTAATGAATTTTACAAAAGCCTAGATGAGACAATTGCCCCCTATCTTACTAATCTATTCAATTTTTTTTTCGTCGAGAATACTCAAATCCAGCCTAATTTTCTAGAGTCACATACTATTTTTATATTAAAACCTGGTAAGAGCCCGCAAAATAGAGAATCATACAGACCCATAGCACTGCTAAACTCTGATTACAAAATTTTCACATCTATACTTGCCAAAAGGTTGCAAAAGGGACTAGCTGAGATCATACACAAAGATCAAGCAGGGTTCTTGCACAATCGCAGCTCAGCTGCCAAGATAAGACAACTCCTATTAGTGGTTGACTATTTCAAAAATTCTGAAGATAAATTTCAAACATCATATCCAGATGCAGCAGTACTCGCAATAGACGCCGAAAAAGCCTTTGATAGGGTCAATCACGATCACCTATTCAACACACTAAGCAGGTTCGGTCTGTCAAATAACTTCCTTAATTTAGTTAAAAACATCTGCACAAAAGCATCAACAAGTTTAGTCATCCATGGTCAGCTGTCGGGTAAAATCAAGTTAGAAAAAGGTACTAGACAAGGGTGTCCCTTATCACCCTTGTTATTTGATCTAGCAATTGAGCCGTTAGCTATTTTGATAAGGCAAAAAATAGAAGGTATTACAATTGGTAAGAAAGAGGCTAAAGTGGCGTTGTACGCTGATGATTTGCTGGTTTATATAGCCAACACCGATAAGAATATCCCCAAATTATTAAATATAATAGATACCTTTGGCCTCTTCTCAGGATATAAAATGAATACTACTAAATCGGAAATACTATGGCTAAGGGTAAAAAACAATTCTCTAATCGATAATCCGTTCAAAGTAGTCTCTAACTCATTTAGATATCTTGGGATTTTTGTTTCAGCAAATCCATTAGAATGGTACTCATTAAATTTTACCCCTATTCTTAAGCAAGCAATACAACAAATGAGGAATTGGCAAAACCTTCCCCTTTCAATAGCAGGACGAATAGCACTCTTTAAAATGGTTATATTACCAAAGATCTCCTATCTGTTTCAAAATCTTCCATTAATCTTAAAAGCATACGATGCTACGAAGTTTAATACAGCCCTTTGTAAATTCATTTGGCAAGCCAAGAAACCCAGAATCTCCTTAAAAAGATTAACACTTCCTAAACAAAAAGGAGGAATGGCTCTACCAGATTTATTTTTATACAACTTGGTCTTTCTCGGACGTATTGCATCGGATTGGATTGCAGAATCAAATCACTTTTCGGATTATGATCTTGAACATAGTGTGACAAAGCCATTCTCGCCAATATCGCTTTTACACATTCCTCTCCAACAATTACCTAAACAAATAAAGGATTTGAAGACCATCTATACAATACTTAAAGCCTGGGGGAAAATTGGCTCCCATATCCAAATAAATACTCAAATACCTACTTATCAAATGTTCTTAGGGAACCCAGAGTTCCAAGAGGGAACACAAGATCAAATTTTACTCCGTTGGCATAACCAAGGATTAACGAGAGTTTCTCACCTCTTTAAGCAAGAATCAGGTGTCATCAAGGTGTTCGAAGAATTGAAATTGGAATTTAACCTAAGTAATCGGGAATTTTTTATGTACCTACAAACTAGGCACTATGCATGGCACTTAATTAATAAACATAACTGGAAATGGTCATGGGGCAAGCTGGATAACTGGATAACACTAAACAAAGCGGGTCTCTTCTCCATAGCCCCATGGTACAATCTTCTTGTTTCACATAAAGGAGATGAAAATCTAATGAGTATAGCTCAAAAATGGGTAAACCAGGTTAACGTAAGTAGTGAATTACAAGTGGCCAGGTCAATCCAATTATCGCTGGAAGCAACCATGGCTGAGACCTGGAGAGAATCACACCTAAAACTTTTATATCGAACATATTACACACCGGAGAGAGGTTACAGATGGTATAACATGAATTTTAATAAATGCCCCAAATGTAGCCTCCCTGCAGCGGATTTAGTCCACATGATATGGGAATGTCCAAGAATCAAACAGTTCTGGTATAAATTAGAATACTGGCTAAACAAGTCATTTAAAATTATTCCTCTCAAAATGTCTTTGGTTAATGCTGTCTTTCTAGTTGACAAAAATAATAACTATACGGACTCTAAAATTGTAAACCTAGTCATTCTAGCAGCTAGAAATTTAATATTTAAAAACTGGAAAAGTAAGATAGTACCATCAATCACTGAAGTTAAAAACTATCTTAGAAAACAATATTTAATTGAACAGAAAGCCACAGATCTAAAATTAGAAAGAGAAATAAAATTCTTTTTTGATAAATGGACAAAATTTATAAAAAATTTCTCGCCTTCTGAAATCGAATATTTAATATTCCCTTTCAGAGATACCGATTTAGTACTACTCGGCACTTGGTGAGGAGGAGAGAGAGAAGACAACACTACTACTTTTTTCATTTTCAACTTCCTTTCCCCCTCCTTTTTTTTTTTTTTTTTTTTTTTTTTTTCCCTCCTCCTGAACTTATTGGCTCTTAAGCAACATTTGGAAAAACCCAGTCATAAAATAACTCTGTTCGCCACCCTTAATATTTGCTTTTTATAGAGCAATATAGAGCTATACAAATTCCTTAATGTTACTGCTGCTTGTTTTCATTTGTTATTTAAATTTATTGTTTGTTAGAGGTTTACTGAGCTTTGGCAATTGAGAATGTCATCATTTCTGTTATAGCTTTTTTTTTTTTCTCAATAAGTCACTATTTTTATTTTATGTGTTACTTAATATAGTTTAGAATATAAATTCATATATTTATCAGTTTAGATAGTAAATATAGCCAGGCAGGCGTCATGTTCATTTGTTTTTGGTTATGAACTAAGATAGTATGTATAATGTAGACTTCAAATAAGTTCCATTCATATCATTAAATGTGTCTTTAGCAGGAAATTATTGGAAAATATGAGGTTAAGTGTTTACATGTTGGCAGGCCTGAATTCCTCTGCAAGGTCTCAGGCGTGATTATGTATTCCCATCAAAATGTATGATGTTATTTCATTTCTTTTATGTTTTATGTATTATGCATTTAACCTCAATAAAAAAAAAAAAAAAAAAAAAATTGCCTGCTCTATCTGAATCATGAAAGAAACATTTTGGGTTTCATGTCCCTTTAATGGAATAACTAAAAACATTTTCACTAGCTCTTTATTTTA
The DNA here is from genome assembly GCF_027579735.1 of Bombina bombina. Lineage (NCBI taxonomy): Eukaryota > Metazoa > Chordata > Amphibia > Anura > Bombinatoridae > Bombina > Bombina bombina. The sequence goes on along the minus strand of NC_069506.1, from coordinate 164,320,811 downwards.
TTCTTGATGTTTTCTGGGTACAAAATGATTTCCCCAATCCTGAATAGAAGAGAAAAGCTAAACTCTGATGCTTGTTATTGCCTGTCGTGTTTTCCATCTGGCCTTGAGAAACAGATGTGGAATAACCGCAGTAGCAAAACTGTCTAAGCACTTTAAATGCGTCTATTATCTAAAGGCATTTTACTTGCTGCTTTTTTACCTTTAATAGCATAAATTCATTACACAAATAAGAGATTCTCCATTTTAAAATATAAAAAAGCTCTATATACTCAGCAAGTCAGATTATCCCCATTTGAAAGGACATTGAGAACTAAATTCTTACAAGATACACCCAGGAGAAGTGTGATAAAAGAATATTATGCATATATGTGTCAAGTTTTATTTTCTCAGGAAAGTCAGTGTTGATGAGGTTAATATTAGGTAGCAGAATCCTAATCTTCCAGCCTGCTGTGTTTTACGGTGACTGCCTGCAGTGAAACACCTGCTTGGTGGCTTTGCCGCATGCAAGAACAATTCCATCACTAGAGCATTCATGGACCACAGAGCATAGATATACGGCCAGTTGCACCTTGTTAGCATAGAGCTTGTGCTAGAGAACACATTTTATTAAGAACATAAGATGACAGAATGGTATACTTAATGCACTAAAAGTAATAGCGTAGCAACATATATCTGACATTTGAAATAGGGAAGGATAACAGTTCAAATTAGTGCCCAAATGTATAATTCAATTAGCAGATGAGGAAACTGCCATTTTAAAACTTTTAAATCAGTTTTTAATAGATTAAATAATAGGTATCCACACTACTTTAAAGGGACAGTTAAGTCAAAATGAAATGTTCACAATTTAGATTGAACATACTTCTTTATCACATTTGCTCTGATCATTTGGTACCTGTTAATAAAGAGTAAACCTAGGTAGGCTTTTCGTGTCTTTATCACTCTAGGGCAGCAGTGATTGAAACAATGTATAACACCTCTACAAACAATGTGGCAAAACAGTGCTGTATATAAATCATGAAAGTAAAATTTTGAATGTAATGTTCCTTTAAATAGCCATGGATGCCACAATTAAACTTTCATGATATGACACTTCGGGGGCCAATTTATCAATGTCTGTCCGACATTATACACTGTAACGTATCATGTCCGACAGACATCGCTGAATGCCGACTGCATACGCTGTCGGCATTTAACATTGCACAATCAGTTTACCAGAACTGCTTGTGCAATGCTGCCCCCACAGATTCACAGCCAATCGTCCGCTAGCATGGGGTGTCAATCAGTCCGATTGTATAGGATCGGGTGGATTGCAGACCGCAGCCTCCGAGGCAGCGGACCAGTTGTGGAACAGCGGTCTTAAGACTGCTGCTTCATAACTGCTGTTTCCGGCGAGCCTGAAGGCTCGCACAGAAACAGCAGCATCAAGCTCCATTTGGAGCTTAATAATTCGGCCCCTTCCTCTTGAAAAATGTTGTAAAAACTTAAAAACAAGATATCTAGAAAGGTTCAAGGGCATGCACAATATATAGTTTGAATTGATGTACAGCCCTTGGCCCTTGGAAATCTGATTCCCAGTAGACAACCTTGAGATTATTGATTTGTAGTAAAATTTGTAAATAAAACATTTGGAAAGCATAAAAGTCATTGGGTATCATATCACAGAAATACTCTCTAAATCCTGCTGCCCCTTGCACAAGCCTAGTTGGTCTAGGTCAAAATATGTCCTGGATATAACTTGTTACAAACATTGTTACAAACACAGTTGCCATATAGTGCTTAGGACACGTGCTCACTCCTGAGCAAATCTAGATATGCTCTCATGGTTCCTGATAATAAAAACATTGACACACCCTTGAGAAATTAGTTTTTTGGCCTCACCAGTCTCGCAATCCGTGGGTCCGGCAATATTTTAAAAGAAAGTGGACAGTAGGGAAATAATAGGGATTGCAGCTTCAGCAAAAGTGCGCCAATATGGCCAGTTAACTCTGATCTCAACGGTTTCTGTGCAGTAATACTTCAAATAAAGCAATGTAAATTAAGTTTCACTGTACATTCACTAGACTTCTCACAATGGAAATTCTCCACACTGAAAAGCTGGTGAGACTGATATGGCTGAAAAGTAGGGATGGACGAATGTTTCTAAAAATTTGAAATTTAAAACGAATTTTGATGCATTTGTTCGTTCGAATCGAATTTCGAATGTTTATATAACATTTTAACATTCTATTTTCGAATTTTCGTTTTCAAAATTTTCAATAACATTTGAAAATATTTGTTTGAATAATAGAATGTTTAGCTATGTATTCATTCAATTTTGAAATAGTATTTATAGTCTACAACTGTGTTTAATAAATGTAATATTCGAATTTGAATGTCACATTCGAATTTGAAATAGTATTTCTAATCTAATACTGTGTTTTAAATGTAATATTTGAATTCAAATTTCACATTCGAATTCAAAATAGTATTTCTAGTCTAATACTGTGTTTTTTAAATGTAATATTCAAATTTGAATGTGATCTTCGATTCAAATGTAATATTCAATTTGAATGTGACATTTGAATTTGAAATAGTGAGTGTTTCTAGTCTACAATTGTGTTTTATGAAGAATAGAGAGAGGGCGCCACAATAGCGTGATATCGTCTGGAATGCAGGTACAGATAAAAGTAGGTGTTATGCTTACCAGATGGTGTGGCACTGTACTGTGACCAGTGCAAGAGAGCAGGCTAGCACTTAACAGTGTTTTATAAATGTAATATTCGAATTTGAAAGGGACATTCGAATTTGAATGTCACATTCGAATTCGAATGTCACATTCGAATTCGAATGTGACATTCAAAAATTGTAAATAACATTCGAAAATCTAATTTTTAAGAATATTCGTTCTTATCAACATTCTATTATGTAAATCGAATTTCTACAATAACATTCGTTCTAACATTCAAATTCGAATATAAACACATTCGCCCATCCCTACTGAAAGGTGTATTTAAGATGGAGGACAGTGCTTTTAAAACTAGAAGCTCACATCAATGTTTATCCATTAAAATATAAGTTAATCCCATGGAATGCCCATGAGACTCCCACAAAAGGCCTATATGTTCATTATGTCTGCAATCTCCATTGTTAATAAAGACTAAAAAAAAAAAAAACAATCTTACTATTAAACCTATAGGAACTGTGGGCATGTGGGTATATTATACATGTATATACAATATTTAGTTTATATGTATTTTATTGTATAATGCTATAATATGTATTTAATTATTGTGATTTAAAAAATTGTGTATTTTGATTTTGGTGTGTTTTTTTCTTTTTTTAGTAAGATTTTATGTTTGTGATATTAGTATTGCATAGAAGACAGTAGCCGTGCCTTTCTAGTTGTATGTATTTATTGCTGATATAAGTAAATGTTCTGAAATGTTATACTTATAATATTTTGACTGCACAGTAATAAACATGTTCTATATTAATAATACATTTGTTACAGTTGAGTTGCAATATTATAAGCATAACACTTCAGAACAGTTAGATCTTATATCGGCAATAAATAAATAAAACTAGAAAGTTGCGGCTACTATCTTCTATAAAATATTAATATCGCAAACATGAAATCTAACTTAAAAAAAGGAGCAAACAATAATTAAAATACATATAGCATTATACAATAAAATACATATAAATAAAACATTGTATAATATACCCACAATCCCCCAGCTCCTGTAGGCTTATTATTCATGTCATAGTTTCACTATTGTATTGTCACAAAAGGGGTTGTGTTTCAGTTGACACATGTAAATTGTATTGTCATTAAATACTTTATAAAGTGATCATTTGCTTCACACCTTCAATGCTATGCTGCTTTTAAAATTTCAGAAAAACACAGAATTAAACACTGATTTTAGACCTTTTTAAATCGCAGGCAATCTTAATCACACAATGGTTCCCTTTTAAAAAAAAAAAATTACCATTACCACAATGCTTTAATTATCAGGGCCATGGAAAGAACCTACGTTTCAGCAATGGTATCCAAGAGATAAAAGTGCAAGAGTAAATTACATTTTTTTAAAACATTTTTTTAAAACTGTATAATCTACCTAAATTGCACAAGTGTGATGTTTGCCTTCATGTCCAGTAATGTAATCATCACATTTATATTTTTTATTTTAATGATGTTTTATATAAAGTAGTTAATAAATAGAATTACAATATATTTCCACTGGTTAGTTTAACTAGCAAATTATTCATACATACAGTACCAATAAAATAAATTAAGCAAATTAATAGCAAATCAAAGAGTTTTGGAGTTGAGATTTGTAAGCCATTGGACTGGAACAACAGCAACACATGGGCATGCAATGGCATATTGACATACTTTTACAGGGAGTGCAGAATTATTAGGCAAATGAGTATTTTGACCACATCATCCTCTTTATGCATGTTGTCTTACTCCAAGCTGTATAGGCTCGAAAGCCTACTACCAATTAAGCATATTAGGTGATGTGCATCTCTGTAATGAGAAGGGGTGTGGTCTAATGACATCAACACCCTATATCAGGTGTGCATAATTATTAGGCAACTTCCTTTGCTTTGGCAAAATGGGTCAAAAGAAGGACTTGACAGGCTCAGAAAAGTCAAAAATAGTGAGATATCTTGCAGAGGGATGCAGCACTCTTAAAATTGCAAAGCTTCTGAAGCGTGATCATCGAACAATCAAGCGTTTCATTCAAAATAGTCAACAGGGTCGCAAGAAGCATGTGGAAAAACCAAGGCACAAAATAACTGCCCATGAACTGAGAAAAGTCAAGCGTGCAGCTGCCAAGATGCCACTTGCCACCAGTTTGGCCATATTTCAGAGCTGCAACATCACTGGAGTGCCCAAAAGCACAAGGTGTGCAATACTCAGAGACATGGCCAAGGTAAGAAAGGCTGAAAGACGACCACCACTGAACAAGACACACAAGCTGAAACGTCAAGACTGGGCCAAGAAATATCTCAAGACTGATTTTTCTAAGGTTTTATGGACTGATGAAATGAGAGTGAGTCTTGATGGGCCAGATGGATGGGCCCATGGCTGGATTGGTAAAGGGCAGAGAGCTCCAGTCCGACTCAGACGCCAGCAAGGTGGAGGTGGAGTACTGGTTTGGGCTGGTATCATCAAAGATGAGCTTATGGGGCCTTTTCGGGTTGAGGATGGAGTCAAGCTCAACTCCCAGTCCTACTGCCAGTTTCTGGAAGACACCTTCTTCAAGCAGTGGTACAGGAAGAAGTCTGCATCCTTCAAGAAAAACATGATTTTCATGCAGGACAATGCTCCATCACACGCGTCCAAGTACTCCACAGCGTGGCTGGCAAGAAAGGGTATAAAAGAAGAAAATCTAATGATATGGCCTCCTTGTTCACCTGATCTGAACCCCATTGAGAACCTGTGGTCCATCATCAAATGTGAGATTTACAAGGAGGGAAAACAGTACACCTCTCTGAACAGTGTCTGGGAGGCTGTGGTTGCTGCTGCACGCAATGTTGATGGTGAACAGATCAAAACACTGACAGAATCCATGGATGGCAGGCTTTTGAGTGTCCTTGCAAAGAAAGGTGGCTATATTGGTCACTGATTTGTTTTTGTTTTGTTTTTGAATGTCAGAAATGTATATTTGTGAATGTTGAGATGTTATATTGGTTTCACTGGTAAAAATAAATAATTGAAATGGGTATATATTTGTTTTTTGTTAAGTTGCCTAATAATTATGCACAGTAATAGTCACCTGCACACACAGATATCCCCCTAAAATAGCTATAACTAAAAACAAACTAAAAACTACTTCCAAAACTATTCAGCTTTGATATTAATGAGTTTTTTTGGGTTCATTGAGAACATGGTTGTTGTTCAATAATAAAATTAATCCTCAAAAATACAACTTGCCTAATAATTCTGCAATCCCTGTAGTTAATGAAGACAAAGCTTTTAAGACATAGACCAATTGTGGTTCAAGGGGGTGATGTGGGCTCTATGTAACTTCATATATAGCACCCCCAAACCTGAAAGGTGCCAGCTGCTCTAAATTTGCAAGGTAGCACCTTCTTTTCATGCCTAGTGTAGCTCAGGTTGAGATGGGGAAAGGAGGAAGGAGGTTGTGTTAAATCAATCAATCAATCAATAAATAAATAAATATAACTAAAAGAAGACGAGGTCTCCGTCCAGTATCTCCTGACCCTTAATATTTAGGTTTATGGTCAATGATGTATGCCATTAACCTGTGCAGTCTAGTGCCACCCCAAACAGAGATCTGTTGTAGTTAAAGGGATATGAAACCCTAAACCAAAATTTTTATTTTATGGTTCAGATAAAGCATGCAATTGAAACAACTTTCCAATTTACTTGCTATTCCTTATTGAAAAGAATACCTAGGTAGGCTCAGGAGCCGCAAAGCACTACTAGGAACTAGCTGCTAATTGGTGGCTGCACATAAATGCCTCTTGTCATTGGCTTAGTTATCTACTGTTTTCAGGTAGCGGCCAGAAGAGCATTGCTGCTCCTTCAACAAAGGATACCAAAAGAACAAAGCAAATTTGGTAATAGAAGTAATTTGGAAAGCTGTTTAAAATGATATGATCTATCTGAATCCCAAAAGAAAATGTATGGGTTTCATGTCCCTTTAATAAAAGGTTACATCTTAAAAAGGTCTAAGTGATCCTCCCACAAGACACAGTCATTTCTAAAGGAACTAACCATTTTTAGACAAAGCCCTGTTTATCAACGCCAATCCATTAATTAGCAGTGCAAAATTCAACAACCATTTTTTTTTTTTTTGCATTTTCAAATTCAAGGCTATTCCTGACCACCAGAAAAGCTGGTTATCTGATACTTTGATTTTTTAGATCTCAATAGCATTGTTCAAAAAAATACTGAGCAGTTTTTCACATGGTGTCTTTATACATTAGATTGTGTTTGTAGATCTATAAGGAGGCTCTGTTGTCACATGTTCCTTCTGTAACGGAATCAGATAAGCCCCAATATGTTAGTTTATTTTTATTGTTGTAACAGTTTCAAATAATTATTTTAATAACTCTAGACCTTGGTTTTAATCACTGTAAAAGTGCCTTACAGGTATCAGTGTTTATTATGACTAGGTTAGAAATGTCTTAATGGACTGGCTATAACCTTGTGCAACTAGTGCAATGCCACTAAAAATAGCAAACGGATCATGGTACAGCTGGATACATGGAGCTGCTATTACAATTTTTTTTTATATTTTTCTTTTAAACCAGCTTCATTGAGATCTAGGAAATAATATTCAGTTAAGGTGATACCTACAATAACACAATTCCTTCTTTTTTTAAATAAGAGCTGATATATGTATGCGCTTCATAATTAAAGGGCCATGATAACCAAATGTTGAAACACTTGAAAGTGATGCAGCATAGCTTTAAAAAGTAGACTAGAAAATATCACCTGAACATCTCAATGTAAAAAAAAAGATATTTTACCTCAAAATGTCCTTAGTATTCACACCCCATTGTAAAGGACTGTAAGCAGCAAATCAGTATGCCTGTCCCGGGACTTGTAAGGGAGCGTACCTCATGCACACTCATGTTATTTATCTTTTACATTTAAGGAAGTACTATGAAATCTCATGAGATCACAGTAAAACAGTTTATGACCTTAGCACTGTTAATGCTGATTGTCTGTAGTTCATTTCTTCCTCTTTTTTTTACTTGCAGCTGGGCAGTAACTGAAAAAAACTGTTTTTTTTTTACAGAACACTTACTCTGGGGAGCTGAGGAAATTTTAAAGTAAAATATCTTCCCTTTTTACATAAAGATGGTCAGGTGATATTTTCCTGTAAGCTTTTTACAGTTATGCTGCATCACTTTCAAGTGATTTGGCATATAAGTATTAAGTCCCTTTAAAGGGACATAAAACAAGTTGGGATAGAGACAAAATATAATAATATGTACTTTAATTACTTTACCTGCAAATTTATACTGCAGTGCCCTGCCAATAACCCTTTCTTTTCAGTTTCTGAATTGTAAAGCTCTAACTCCCCCAACACGTTTCCTTTTATGGCTGTATCTATATCTATAGTTGTTTTGGCAGAATTCAAAAATGCATAGGGATTATCTGCTGGAGCATGCCTAGTAGAAGCTGTGAACTCAGCTGAAATACAATACCTGTGTCTAAACACTGATAAGAGGTGTGGAGTTAGCTTGTCCAGACAGCTTAGCTATGTAATTAATTTTGCTTATTTTTGAAAATTATTTTAAAATACTTGCCAGCAATTTTTAAACATTTTTTTATGCAAATTATGTTTAATTAATTAGCCATTTTAAGATATGCACAGACCTGCTTTATGTCCCTTTAAGCTATTTTTGTGATTTTTAAATAAATAGTTACTTACGAATAATTTGAGTAATACATTTATTTAAGATTTGTTTCTGGGCTCTCGTATGTTCTCTCACTTAATATTTTGTACAACATCAAGTGGTGATTTAAAAAAATAAATAAAAATAGAAGAGAAATAAAGGGTAAAATCCCATTTTTTCAATTGTTCTCTAAGTCTTCTTCCTTGAGCAGAGAATGTCTAAGATTCTAGGTGACTGCACTGTATGCGATTAACGATATAATACATCAGGGAGAGAATCAGGCACAAGCGGGCATAACCCTTTAACTCTGAGCTCTATAACTAGGCAAATATAAAACCCATTTAATTATGACTGTCATATTTATTTTACAAAGTCAAGAAAGATTACTGTCCAGTTTTCATGATGTTTTATGGTTGATTTCCAAGCATAAGAGAAACGTTTTAGTGGAAAATTGCCCAATGTGCTGTCATAGTTATGCTAGGCTTTTGCTAATCAGTGTATTTCACAGCTATGGATGATATACATTCAGTGGCTCTTTGTTGATCTTATTTTGGCAGTTATGAAATCCATATGTCACTTAACTCAATGGAGAGGTGAAGTCTATTCATTACCAATTTGCCTTGATAATGAAGCAAAGCAGATACTAATGGTTCCTACTGTAAGCTAGTTTTATAGCTCTCAGCATTTATCAGCATGTACTGCATTATAAAGAAAATGTTATAAAACAATTTAAAGGGACATGAGACCCAACATTTTTCTTTCATGATTAATTTTAAACAACATTCCAATTTACTATTAATAATTTATTTGCTTCATTCTTCATATATCTTTTGTTGAAGAAATAGCAATGCACATGGTTGAGCCAATCATACAAGTCATATATGTTCAGCTACCAATTAGCAGCATTTGAGCATATTCGGATATGCTTTTTCACAAAAGGATATCAAGATAATGAAGCCAATTAGGTAACAGAAGTGAATTGGAAAGTTGTTCAAAATGGCATGCTCTTTCTAAATCATGAAAGAAAAAAATTGGGTTTCATGTCCCTTTTACCAATTAACGACTGACAACGTGCAGGGTACGTCCTCCAAACAAATACAGTTAACGACCGAGGACGTATCGAGGCATCCTGCAATAGCCGTTCTTGGTTATCCGATGCAGAGATAGCCACTCTGTGGACCTCTCTGCATCGGACATCGATGGCCGCAATCATTGGTGGGTGGGAGCCGACGTGGGAGGCGGGTGGGCGGCCATCGATGCATGGCTGATGCAAGAGGGGGTGGCAGGATCGTGGGCGGGGTAAGTGGGGGTGCGCACGGATGCGCGTGCATGCACAGGGTAAGTGGGAGTGCGCACAGATGCATGCGCATGCACGGGGGGGCGGGCACATGCATGGGGTGGGAGCGGGTGGGAAACGCTACACTACAGATTTTTTTTTTGAGAAAAGTGGGAGAGAGGGGGGAGGGAAGTTTTATAAAAAGGATCTAAGGGATCTGGGAAGGGGTGGGGGGTTGGTCTTTGGGGGGAAGCTACACTACAGAAAGAAAAAATAATATTTTTTTTTGTAAACTCGGTACTGTCAGACAGCTGCCAGTACCCAAGATGGCTCCCAATAAGGTAGAGGGGGAGGGTTAGAGAGCTGTTTGAGGGGGAGTCAGGTAGGTTGGGGGATCCTACATAGCAGCATATGTAAATATGCTAAAAAACAAAAATGAAAAGATACCTTTTATTTTAGTACTGGCAGACTTTCTGCCAGTACTTAAGATGGCGGGGACAATTGTGGTGTGGGGGAGGTAAGAGAGCTGTTTGGGAGGGATCAGGGGGTGTGGTGTGTCAGGAGGGAGGCTGATCTCTATACTAAAGCTAAAATTAACCCTGCAAGCTCCCTACAAGCTAACTAATTAACCCCTTCAATGGACTGGACTAGACATAATACACGTGTGATGCGCAGTGGCATTTAGCGGCCTTCTAATTACCAAAAAGCAACATCAAAGCCATATAAGTCTGCTATTTCTGAACAAAGGGGATTCCAGAGAAGCATTTACAACCATTTGTGCCATAATTGCACAAGCTGTTTGTAAATAATTTCAGTGAGAATCCTGAAGTTTGTGAAAAAGTTAACGTTTTTTTTTATTTGATCGCGAAATGGTGGCATGAAATATACCAAAATGGGCCTAGATCAATACTTTGTGTTGTCTACTACACTACACTAAAGGTAAAATTAGCTCTAGAAGCTCCCTACATGCTCCCTAATTAACCCCTTCACTGCTGGGCATAATACACGTGTGGTGCGCAGTGGCATTTAGCGGCCTTCTAATTACCAAAAAGCAACCCCAAAGCCATATAAGTCTGCTATTTCTGAACAAAGGGGATCCCAGAAAAGCATTTACAACCATTTATGCCATAATTGCACAAGCTGTTTGTAAATAATTTCAGTGAGAAACCTAAAGTTTGTGAAAAAAATTGTGAAAAAGTGAACATTTTTTTTTTTATTTTATCGCATTTGGCGGTGAAATGGTGGCATGAAATACACCAAAATGGGCCTAGAACAATACTTTGGGATGTCTTCTAAAAAAAAAAAATATACATGTCAAGGGAAATTCAGGGATTCCTGAAAGATATCAGTGTTCCAATGTAACTAGCGCTAATTTTGAAAAAAAGTGGTGCTACTTGTATTTATTGCCCTATAACTTGCAAAAAAGCAAAGAACATGTAAACATTCAGTATTTCTAAACTCAGGACAAAAGTTAGAAACTATTTAGCATGGGTGTTTTTGGTGGTTGTAGATGTGTAACAGATTTTGGGGGTCAAAGTTAGAAAAAGTGTGTTTTTTTCAATTTTTTCCTCATATTTTATAATTTTTTTGTAGTAAATTATAAGATATGATGAAAATAATAGTATCTTTAGAAATCCATTTAATGATGAGAAAAACGGTATATAATATGTGGGGGTACAGTAAATTAGTAAGAGGAAAATTACAGCTAAACACACCACAAAAATGTAAAAATAGCCTTGGTCCCAAACGGACAGAAAATGAAAAAGTGCTGTGGTCATTAAGGGGTTAAAGCTGTTATTAGTAAGCATAGTTAACACAATTTTCCACATCAAAAGAAATTCATGTATACACCTCTTGACAAGTCTGATTGAATCTATATTCCTTGTCTCTGTTGATTTGGCAAGTTAGGGAAAGATGTAAAACAGACTGTGCTTTGAGCTATCCAATCACTCTGCAAAATGTTGCAGAATCAGATAAATTTCACCATACTTAAAAGAACTTTAACCCCTTAATGACCGAGGATGTGCAGGGTACGTCCTCAAAAAAAGGCAGTTAACGCCTGAGGACGTACCCTGCACGTCCTCGGTGTGGAAAGCAGCTGGAAGCGATCCCGCTCGCTTCCAGCTGCTTTCCGGTTATTGCAGTGATGCCTCGATATGGAGGCATCCTGCAATAACCTTTTTAAGCCATCCGGTGCAGAGAGAGCCAATCTGAGGCCCTCTCTGCACCGGAGATCGGTGGCTCACTTCGTTGGTGGGTGGGAGCCGGACCGGGAGGCGGGTGGCGGCCATCAATGGCCCTGGTGATGTGCAGGGGGGGCGGGATCGTGGGCGGGGATGGTCGCGCGCGCGCGTGCACGGGAGGGCGGGGGCGGGCGCGTGCACGGGGAGGGAGCGGGTGGGAACCGCTACGCTACAGAAAATGCATTAATAAAAAATGTTAACAAATGTTAAAAAAAGGCTAAAAAGTTTAAAAAAAAAAACGATCAGCAAGGTGGTGGGGGTTTGTCTGTGTGGGGGGGGAAGCTACACTACAGAAAAAAACCAAACAAACAAAAATAAAGCACTTTTTTTTTGCAAACTGGGTACTGGCAGACAGCTGCCAGTACCCAAGATGGCCCCCAATGAGGCAGAGAAGAGGGTTAGAGAGCGGTTTTGGGGGGGGATCAGGGAGGTTGGGGGCTAAGTAAATTATAAGATATGATGAAAATAATGGTATTTTTAGAAAGTCCATTTAGTGGCGAGAAAAACGGTATATAATATGTGTGGGTACAGTAAATGAGTAAGAAGAAAATTACAGCTAAACACAAACACCGCAAAAATTTAAAAATAGCCTTTGTCCCAAACGGACAGAAAATGGAAAAGTGCTGTGGTCATTAAGGGGTTAAAATGCTGGCCCAACTACAAAAGCATACTGAATAGTCACCATGCGTTTTCCTCTAGTGACTGTAGCTCTTTTCAAAGCTGTTTAATTATTTTACCAGTGCAGGTTCACCTAGCACCATCTTTATTGTGGGCGTTGCCATCTTGGAACTGAGGTAAACTTTCACTATTTGACATAAGGGGATTAAAGGCTTACCTTGTCGATCCCAGAAGAGGGGAGGGGAAAATAACCTTCATAAACATAAACATAACTATGCTTTAACTGGCCCACGGGGCCTAACCTTAATAATTGTAATAACTATGCTTTAACTGGCCCACGGGGCCTAACCTTAAATAAAGACAGACACAAGTAATTTGGGTAAAATTTATGAACCATCTGGTCCCTTTTATTAACCTATAACTTTAGGCTTAACTATTAACTAAACCACAGATAATAATTCAACAGATGGCGGCAAATGAGAGGCTAAGACTAACCCCCCGGACTACAGAGGAGAGCGGCCTAATGGAAGCAACAGCAGAAAAACTCTGCACGAGAAATGGAAATGCTACTAGGGGTGTTACGAGTTCTTCTGGCCTACCTACCCGGAGGGAGGGGCACTCCAGTTAACTGAAGTAATCGAGCCCCACCCTCATCAGCCTGGCCATCACTCCCCCGTTCGCCGCTACTGGGCCGCAATCCTCCCGCAGTTAGGGTGCTCTTTTAACCTACCATCCAATAGGCTCTGAGACAACCTGCCGCTTAAGCCGGTTAGTCGCAGAGGGAGGAAAAACTACAGCCAAGGGCTTACATAGATTAGGACACCTATCCCTACCTCAGCCTTAGCACCCTACCTAAACTCTCATGCCGCAAATTGGGTGGGAGGGCGGGCAACTTGTCAGCTTCTTGTCCAAGGTCAAAGAGGAACAGGAAATGCAGTGCATCAGCATAAGAAAGGTAAGCCACTCCCTACCCCTGCAACATTGTTGCAAACACCAGTAACTCCCTCTAACTTCACTCTCCCAGACAGCCTTAACCCTTATGTCGCTGCAAGCCTATTTGGCTCTACACTTACTTAAGGGATTAAAGGCTTACCTTGTCGATCCCAGAAGAGGGGAGGGGAAAAATAACCTTCATAAACATAAACATAACTATGCTTTAACTGGCCCACGGGGCCTAACCTTAATAATTGTAATAACTATGCTTTAACTGGCCCACGGGGCCTAACCTTAAATAAAGACAGACACAAGTAATTTGGGTAAAATTTATGAACCATCACTGGTCCCTTTTATTAACCTATAACTTTAGGCTTAACTATTAACTAAACCGACAGATAATAATTCAACAGATGGCGGCAAATGAGAGGCTAAGACTAACCCCCCGGACTACAGAGGAGAGCGGCCTAATGGAAGGCAACAGCAGAAAAACTCTGCACGAGAAATGGAAATGCTACTAGGGGTGTTACGAGTTCTTCTGGCCTACCTACCCGGAGGGAGGGGCACTCCAGTTAACTGAAGTAATCGAGCCCCACCCTCATCAGCCTGGCCATCACTCCCCCGTTCGCCGCTACTGGGCCGCAATCCTCCCGCCACAAGGGATAGCATCTCAGGTATCACTTGCCGCCACCCACCCGACCTGACTTACAGGAAGGGAGCGAGAGCTTTTGACAAATCCCCTAAAAATAAGTCTAGCCCTACATCAGATAAATGAACCCCATCAGGTCTATAGAGCTCCCGCTTGTCGGCTGTAATGGCATCGTGCCGTACCACGAAGCCCTGGTTACCAGTGACGGCCGCGCCCACATCCCTATTCAGCTTCTTTCTCACCCTATAGGCTGCGCCTGAGGATCCCATATATCGCCATTGGCGGCGCGCTATTACATTAGACCAACCTATAATTACCCCCGGCATCCATGCCCTAAGCCAGCCTAAGTCTGACTGAATAATTTTGGTCAATTCAAGGGTTGGAATGGCACCCATGTCATTACCCCCTAAATGTATTAGAATAATGTGGGGTTTACCCCACCGTCTATGGGCATCTGTGAGAACATTGGGGAGCTGGGGCCAGCACAAACCCTTAAACCCCAGCCAACGGATGGAAGCCTTTGATGCAGGGAAACCCAAATTCTGCCCCCCAACCCTGGTGAGAGCACGGATCGCTGCCCAATGAATGAAGGAATGGCCCACGATCCATACCCTTGTTGAAGCCTTGCGTACACCTGTAAAATAGAAACAAGTGTTATGTAAGAAGGTAGTCAACAAAACACCCCCCCCTCATTTTCTCGTTACACATGGTGAGAACCACTGCTACCAGATAATGGGCGAACATACAACTTATACCGATTTGATCGCCAGCGACCCAGTGTTTTAATAGTATGCTCCTGTGCCCCCCAAGGCAGCATCTGTAGCCGCTCCAATGCGGAATGAATGAGGGGTAATCTTGGAGGGGTCAAAACCAGCTGATTCTACCGCAAGCGCCAAGACTCTACGAAACTGGTAGATAGAAAGAGCCATTCCATTCTCATGTACCAAAAATTGGCCATCCACCATTGGCCTTTGGCGCACGTATGCCGCCAAAGTTTCCATGGGGCAGCAAGGATCCCCTTGCGCTGTAAAAGTTAGCCAAGTACCCTTAGCCGCTTGATCTGTTTTTGATTAGGTATAAAAAGTAAGACAGCGGGTGGCGAAATTTTGACATGGTCAAATTGCACCCCCTTTTTCATATGCTTTTAGACGGGGACACTAGTTCAGTAATACGCAGGGCCCCTGCGAATGCCAGGACGAAGGCTGCTTTGAAAAGTAAAGCCTCAAATCCGACCTACAAATGCTAGGTAAAACCGCTACCAGCCTCTCAAGCCGGTCCCGAGTAATAGGTTCCCTAATATCTCCCTTGTTGGGCTGCATCCGCCCCCAACCCTTGAGAGTCTGTCTAATGAAAAAACAGCCTGTGGGTCCCCGGAACCCAGTAGTTTAAAGAAAAAATAGGGCTGCCATGCGTGACTGGACCGCCCCTTTTCGCAAACCTAGCGCTTGCATACTTATAGCCACTCACCCAGCATCACTTGAGAGCTGACTGATGACTCCGCCCTTCGCGTAGTGCAGAATCGGTCCCATTCCTTCCAATGGCTAACGTAGGTTCGCCAGGTCGCTGGGGCGAGGGATGAGCGGACCAATGGGATTAAGGATAGCCATGTTCCACTAGCTGCCAAAGAAAACCGGGACAGGTTAGCCCTGCCTCTGCCGCCCGTGGCGCTAATCGTCTAAAAGTAGGCCAATCAAATCTAGATAGGGCATCTGCTATAACGTTATTGACCCCTGGCACATGACTAGATTGGAAATTAATGTTGAGTTGGAGGCACCTCAGAACTAGGTGCCGCAACAATCGAACCACAGTTACAGGAAGCGGAAAGTCTGTTGATGGAATGCACAACACTTAAGTTATCTGTCCAAAATATGACCGACTTATTCCGCAACCTCGATCCCCACAGCTCAACCGACATGACAATTGGGAACAATTCAAGTAGGGTCATGTTCCTAATCAGGGGAGTAGAGCTCCATTTCAACGGCCATGGTCCGGCGCACCATTCCCCTTGGAAATAGGCACCGTAACCTTGGGACCCCGCTCTGTCTGTAAACAGATGCAGGATCTGACTGGATATCGGGGGTCCCGCCAGACAGTAATACCGTTAAATTGGCTCAAAAACATATCCCAGACTTTGAGGTCATCCCTCATGTCCTGTGATACCATTATTTTTGTTGACACGCTGGGGTTGCCCCTAAGCGGATTTTCCAGCCTCCTATTAAAAACTCTGCCCATTGGGATCACCCTACAGGCAAAGTTTAACAACCCCAAAAGGGACTGCAATTCCCTCAAAGATAGATGTTTTTTGGAAACAGCCGCCCTAATGAAGCCAACATGTTTTGTACCTTTTCAATAGGCAGCCTGCATACCATCTGCAAGGTGTCTATTTCAATACCCAGGAAGGTCAAAGTAGTACATGGACCCTGTGTTTTATCTCTGCTAAAGGGACCCCGAGTTGTGACATGAGGCTCCTCATTTCAACCATAAGGTGGCTACACCTGTTTGTATTGCACTCCCCTACCAGGAGGAAATCATCAGGTAGGTGCTACGTAGTCCCCTCCTGCCAATTTGTTTACTGCCCAGTGTAAAAATGTACTAAAACATTCGAACATAGAGCATGAGATGGCACACCCCATGGGTAAGCATCTGTCCACGTAGTAATTACCCTCAAATTTACATCCCATAAGGTGAAATGATTCGGGGTGCAAAGGAAGGAGACGGAAGCGGATTCAATATCCAGTTTCGCCAACAATGCACCTCTCCCAAAACCACGGACCAGATCAAGAGCTTTATCAAATGGTTGGTAGTGAACCGTGCTAAGCTCCGGGGCGATCGCATCATTGACCGATTGGCCCCTGGGATAAGAGAGGTGCTGTATTAGGCGGAACTTTCCTGGTTCCTTCTTTGGAACCACCCCCAGAGGGGAGATAACCAAATTATCCATAGGAGGGGCCCCAAAGGGGCCCACTACTCTCCCTAAAGCTATTTCCTTCGCTAGCTTCTCTCGACCACTCCTGGGTATTGGTAGGCCGATTTCAATTCGATGATTTTGTGAACCCACCACAGGTTTATTGGTGGGTATCACAAAACCATCCTTAAACCCCGCCAAGAGCAAGCCTGCTGCTTGGCGGTCAGGATATGTGCGCAACCACAGCTCAAGAGCGTCCACCCTCACCGGGGTGGGCGCCCTTAGCAGCAATGGGTTGCCGCGCTGTTGATTTGTCTGTGTAGTGTCCTTCCTTCGGGAGCAATCGGCTCCCGGGTGGGACGCGCCGCAAAACTTGCATACATGCCGGTACAGGCATGCTGAGCCCTTGTCGCACCTCTTCTCTGAAAGGCCCAGCACTCCCTACCCTTACGCCTGCTCCTGCTTTGAAAACGGGTCCCGGGCCCCTGCTACTTTGCGGAGGTGAGGGTGATCTTTCAGAGCCCAGGCGAGACCACAAATGCATTTCTTGGGACCCGAATGCTAGCGCTGAATTGCCATCCATTTTCCTTCGGAAATTGGAATCATAGTCTCTCCACACTCCCTCTTTATGGTGCTGGTAAATCCAATGGATTGTATCAGCGTGCTTAAGGAGCGCCTGCCCTTGGTCTGGAAATTTATCTAAGTAGCAAGAGGAAAGGATCCTGAAACACTTGAGCCACTCGTCAAATGTTTCTGGTCGCTTGACTCTTTTAGGGCCTGTTCCATCTGCACTCTTCTCTTTTTGCCTATGCGCCTCAAGGGAAAGTTCAAAGATGTTAACATATCTGCCCTCTTGGATTCTCCTTACCAATTTCTTCTTCAAGTGACCATGAAGAGAGAAGATTGGGCAGGACAAGGCGTCACCAGCCAAAGCTAATTTCCTACTTGCCACTGCTGTAGTGGTTTGTGGTTGGGCGGTGGATAATGTGGTTACTGCCTCATTTCTCTGATCTTTCTGCAATTTGTCTGACCTCATTTCCTTAAGCATCTTATACATACGCTTTTGTCCCTTGGTTTTGAAGCCTAAAGAAGTGTCACTACTTAAATCAGAGTCAGTAGAGGAAGAATCAGATAAGTGTTCCCTAGGGTGATTAGGTGCATATGCCTCACCATTTCCGCTGAGATGTGCTGGGGACCTCCGCTGCAGGTGCTGCTGCCGCTACAGGAGGCTGTGGAGCTGCCGATGTTGGTGGAGCTGCCGAGGTTACACCTTCGGGAACCACAGAGGGGGCCTGCTGTGCTGTTGATGAGGCCTGACGTGCTGTCTGCTGCGCTGCTGAAGGGGCCGCTGCATCGGATGAGGAAGCTGTTCCAGCGGATGACATGCCAGATGCGTTCTGTTTCACGGATAACACTTCCTGCAAGACAGAGAGGAAATCGCGAGCACTTTGCCCTTGAACCAGGGGAAGCCCAGGTGTGACCTGAGGTGCCCCAAACCCCAATTGCGGCACATTCACAGCATCAGTCACTCTATTTCCAGTTGCGCCTGAATATTACTGACATTTGAAAAATTCTGTCCATTCAAACCCTCATGCACATGAAAATTATCAGCAGGTACCACTTGAATAACATTAGCCATATTAGAATCACTTGCAGCGTTCACCCCAGCCATCCCCACATGCACGTCCCTAACAGTGTTATCCCTGCTCATAGCCGCATTAACTGAGCTAGGTCTAGCTGTATTTGGCTGTGTAGCAACCTTTGAGAGTGTGCAGACATGATGTGGTGTTTGTACATTAATAGCATTAGTATTGTGATGTTGCACCTTAGCATTCGTTTCCATAGGGTTAATATTGTGATTTTGCACATTAGCATTCATTTCCATAGCATTCATGACCATAGGGTTAACATTGTGATTTTGCACATTAACATTGTGATTTTGCACATTAACATTAGTTTCCCTAGGGTTAATATTGCGATTTTGCACTTTAGCATTCATTTCCATAGCATTCATGACCATAGGGTTAATATTGCAATTTTGCACATTAGCATTCATTCCCACAGGGTTAACCCCAACGTTTTGAGCAGCGGTTTCAATTCTCTGCATAACATTAGGGTCATGCATGTGTGTGTTAATGCCTTGTGCCCCGCTCTCAAACACAGCCACCCCGCTCCCACGCCCAGTGGCCAGTTGTCTGTGGACCCCAAAGCCCCTCCGGCGACCGACTAGGCGGCCCCTGGCTAGAGAGCGCTTACGGTGCTCACCTGCCAGGAGTCCGCGTCTGGCCGCCGTTCTACCGCATGTCTGAATGGGTACTCCGCTTACGTCACCGTAAGTGTAAGCAGCTCGGCCGGAAGTGACGTCAGCGGTAACCCCACACGCGGCCTAGGAGGATGCCGAGGAAGGAGGCCTTCTGCTAAATTAGCTCCGCTTACCGCCGCCAGCCGAGGTGTCACCGGAACATCGGATGAGTGCGGTAACCTTTGCTGGGGGGTAAGGATGTTAGGATTAGGCCCGGGGAAGAGCTGCCTTGGAAAAGTTACCGGAGGGGGCGGGACCAACGCAGCAGGATGCGCGCGGCTCGCAGTGGGGGCCCTAGGAGCAGGGGCTGTATCAGAGCCCATGGGAGGAAATAAAGATGGCGATTTTGGCGCCAAAACATGCGCGGACGCCATGGGGTGCCAAGTCAAGGGGCCAACATCATGAGGAAATGTCAGCACTAGGAGAAATCGCAGCACTAGGGGCAGATTAAGTTTTGTAGGGGGCTTCCAGTAGCTATCGCTTGCGCCAGAGAGGAAAGCAGGGATGCAACTGGCACCTGCCGCATTTGGTGGTAGATGATGCAACATCCCCAGATATTTAAATCCTGATTAACCTGTCTGCTTGTGGGGCCAAGCAGGGGGGGTATGGCTGGTTGTGGAGGGGGAGAGATTGTGTGTGCCTGAAGCTGGGAGCTTGGAGGGGGGGTGCATTTCCACAGTGATAATGTCTTGCTAGGGGGATTTATTTCTGTTATTTTCCTAGTAGCTAAATTAGGCTGATTAATAGTGGCCTGTTCTGTAGGTGGTGAGGGAGGTGTTTCCTCAATAACTTGAGAAAGGGGGTAATTTGATCAGCTTCAGTAATACTTAGCTGCTGCTCTTGTAATCCACTGCCTAGTAACAGGAACTTTTCCCTCCCTAAATCTCAGGGGAGGAGCGATAATCGTCTGGAACGCCTCATGATGAAAGGGATTGAAGAATGGAGAAGTAATCTGCTTCTGTGAAAGAATGATCAACTTGTCATGCTCTTGTCCAAGGTCAAAGAGGAACAGGAAATGCAGTGTCATCAGCATGAAGAAAGGGTAAAGCCACTCCCTACCCCCTGCAACATTGTTGCAAACACCAGTAACTCCCTCAACTTCACTCTCCCAGACAGCCTTAACCCCTTATGTCGCTAGCAAGCCTATTTGGGCTCTACACTTACTAAAGCAGTGCACATTCACAGATCAGTGAAGTTGTTGGCTTTTTTTACAACTGCATGTGGGAATTTAGTTTAACATGTATCATATTGAGTAAAGGCTTTACATTTTTTCACTGGCTGAATTGCTTTAGATTATTCATTGTGGCATTTTTAAAAATATGTTATATAAAGTTTTAACTGTGTATAAAATGTCAAAAATGTAACTCCCCACATTGGGTACGGTTACCTGAGTTCACAAAGTAAAGTTGTTAAAAAGCCAGCAACATCACTGAACCTATGGAATGTTAACTACTACTGTCACATCGTTCAAGAAAACGATGAGCTCAAAGATGGTAGCACCCTATATAAAATGTCAAGCTTCACCCTACGAACACCTGAAAAGGGGTTAATAGAAGGATAAAGTATAAAGCAATGGTTACACTTCCCTTCAGGTGCTCATGCCAGCCCCAGGTTCCCCCCAAACCATGTATAAGAAGCAGAAAGTATTGTGAACGTGGTGGCGCTGTGTCACCTCCATGAAACCAAGCTGCCCACGTCCTCTGAGTCAACCTTGTTGCTTTCACCTCCAAAATAAAAGAACTCACAATAGTGTAGCAGATTTCAGACAATGTGGTAGGCGCACAAACTGGTTATACTCACAAGGATTGCAGTTTAAAATAAGTCTTTTATTAAAACATCACAAAGGTGTCTTCAGGTACAGCTTACGGTTTTATTTAAAATACATCTCAACGCGTTTTGGCTAAAAGAAGCCTTTATCAAGAGCATAAAGTTAAAACAATTTCTGGAACAAATGTGTATAAGGCATTTGTTCCAGAAATTTGTTTTAACAACTTTGCTACTGGGAATTTCAGAGGAAAAACTTGCCCAAAATTTCAAAGATTTTATTAGCATTTCTGCAATTACTCCATTTAAACATATAAGGGGATATTTATCAAAGCGACAAATGATAATACGCTGGAATCCCACGTTGTATTTGATGCTAAGATTGATCCGCCATAGTTAACAAAGTGTCAAGATCATCAAATATTGAAATGTTTTACGAATATACACTCCCACGATCTCAATCTGACACAGGATCGACTGCTTGTGTCATTACAGATGTTTCGAATTCACAATCGACTCTATTTTGACCCTTTTCCAATTTTGCAACATTTAACAGGTACCGCTCACGTCTATTCCGGCGCAGCGTACCTAGTTTCCAACGACCACACCCTGAGGCCGCGGGATGCATAGAAATCAATTGGAGGTCTGAAAACACAGAAAGCTTATGATTTGATGCTGCAAGAGAATGAAGCATATTACATAATTTAAGTAAATTAGAAACTTTACTTAAAATTGTATACTCTTTCTAAATCAAACAATATTATTGCTCCATATTTGATGCACTAATAGATATAGAGAAAAAATGAAATAAGATACACAACATAATATAGCTAACTTCCGGCTAGATTATGAGTTGTGCATTAAGGTAAAAAAGCAGCGTTAAGAAGTCCCTAACACCCGCTGGGTATTACGAGTCTTGAAGGTTTAGGGGTCACAGCACACTTCTTTGGGCCTTCACCGCAAACGACTTACGTAAACTTCGTAAAGTCATTTTTCTATGGGACTTCCATAGCGCCGGTATTACGAGTCCTGTCCTGGGGAGGCCAAAAAGTGAGTGGTACACCCTAACCCGTCAAGAGTCCTAACGCATTTAAAAGTCAGTAGTTTAAGAGTTTTATGGTACACCCCATAACATAAAACTCATAACTAAAGAGCTAAAAAGGTAAACTAACACCCATAAACTACCTATTAACCCTAAACTAAGGCCCTCCCGCATCCGCAAACATTATAATAAAATTTGTAACCCCTAATCTGCCGCTCCGGACACCGCTGCCACCTACATTATATTTATGAATCCTTAATCTGCTGCCCCAAACATCGCTGACACCTACATTAAATTTATTAACCGCTAATCTGCCGCCCCCAATGTCGCCACAACCTACCTACACTTATTAACCCCTAACCTGCCGCTCCCAACGTCGCCACCAACTATAATAAACATATTAACCCCTAAACCGCCGCACTCATTAGTTACTAATGATAGTGTAGTGTTAGGTGTAATTGTAATTTAGGTTAGGATTTTTTTACATGGTAATTTGTACTTATTTTAACTAGGTAGCTATTAAATAGTTAATAACTATTAATAACTATTGTACCTAGTTAAAATAAATACAAAGTATGCCTGTAAAATAAAAATAAACTCTAAGGCCTAGATTTGGAGTTCGGCGGTAAAAGGGCTGTTAACGCTTCCGCAGGTTTTTTTCTGGCCGCACCATAAATTTAACTCTGGTATCGAGAGTTCAAAACAAATGCTGCGTTAGGCTCCAAAAAAGGAGCGTAGAGCATATTTACCGCAAATGCAACTCTCGATACCAGAGTTGCTTACGGACACGCGGCCGGCATCAAAAAGCGTGCTCGTGCACGATTCTCCCATAGGAAACAATGGGCAGTTTGAGCTGAAAAAAAACCTAACACCTGCAAAAAAAGCAGCGTTCAGCTCTTAACGCAGCCCCCATTGTTTCCTATGGGGAAACACTTCCTACGTCTGCACCTAACACTCTAACATGTACCCCGAGTCTAAACACCCCTAACCTTACACTTATTAACCCCTAATCTGCCGCCCCCGCTATCGCTGACCCCTGCATTACACTTTTAACCCCTAATCTGCCGCTCCGTAAACCGCCGCCACCTACGTTATCCCTATGTACCCCTAATCTGCTGCCCTAACATCGCCGACCCCTATGTTATATTTATTAACCCCTAATCTGCCCCCCACAACGTCGCCGACACCTGCCTACACTTATTAACCCCTAATCTGCCGAGCGGACCTGAGCGCTACTATAATAAAGTTATTAACCCCTAATCCGCCTCACTAACCCTATCATAAATAGTATTAACCCCTAATCTGCCCTCCCTAACATCGCCGACACCTACCTTCAATTATTAACCCCTAATCTGCCGACCGGAGCTCACCGCTATTCTAATAAATGTATTAACCCCTAAAGCTAAGTCTAACCCTAACACTAACACCCCCCTAAGTTAAATATAATTTTTATCTAACGAAATAAATTAACTCTTATTAAATAAATGATTCCTATTTAAAGCTAAATACTTACCTGTAAAATAAATCCTAATATAGCTACAATATAAATTATAATTATATTATAGCTATTTTAGGATTAATATTTATTTTACAGGCAACTTTGTAATTATTTTAACCAGGTACAATAGCTATTAAATAGTTAAGAACTATTAATAGTTACCTAGTTAAAATAATAACAAATTTACCTGTAAAATAAATCCTAACCTAAGATATAATTAAACCTAACACTACCCTATCAATAAAATAATTAAATAAACTACCTACAATTACCTACAATTAACCTAACACTACACTATCAATAAATTAATTAAACACAATTCCTACAAATAAATACAATTAAATAAACTATCTAAAGTACAAAAAATAAAAAATAACTAAGTTACAGAAAATAATAAAATATTTACAAACATAAGAAAAATATTACAACAATTTTAAACTAATTTACACCTACTCTAAGCCCCCTAATAAAATAACAAAGCCCCCAAAATAAAAAATTCCCTACCCCTATTCTAAAATACAAATATTACAAGCTCTTTTACGCTTTCCAGCCCTGAACAGGGCCCTTTGCGGGGCATGCCCCAAGAATTTCAGCTCTTTTGCCTGTAAAAAAAAACATACAATAACCCCCCCCCCAACATTACAACCCACCACCCACATACCCCTAATCTAACCCAAACCCCCCTTAAATAAACCTAACACTAATCCCCTGAAGATCTTCCTACCTTGTCTTCACCATACCAGGTTCACCGATCCGTCCTGGCTCCAAGATCTTCATCCAAGCCCAAGCGGGGGCTAGACATCCACTGAAGAAGTCCAGAAGAGGGTCCAAAGTCTTCCTCCTATCCGGCAAGAAGAGGACATCCGGACCGGCAAACATCTTCTCCAAGCGGCATCTTCTATCTTCTTCCATCCGATGACGACCGGCTCCATCTTGAAGACCTCCAGCGCGGATCCATCCTCTTCTTCCGACGACTAGACGACGAATGACGGTTCCTTTAAGGGACGTCATCCAAGATGGCGTCCCTCGAATTCCGATTGGCTGATAGGATTCTATCAGCCAATCGGAATTAAGGTAGGAATTTTCTGATTGGCTGATGGAATCAGCCAATCAGAATATAGTTCAATCCGATTGGCTGATCCAATCAGCCAATCAGATTGAGCTCGCATTCTATTGGCTGATCGGAACAGCCAATAGAATGCGAGCTCAATCTGATTGGCTGATTGGATCAGCCAATCGGATTGAACTATATTCTGATTGGCTGATTCCATCAGCCAATCAGAAAATTCCTACCTTAATTCCGATTGGCTGATAGAATCCTATCAGCCAATCGGAATTCGAGGGACGCCATCTTGGATGACGTCCCTTAAAGGAACCGCATTCGTCGTCTAGTCGTCGGAAGAAGAGGATGGATCCGCGCTGGAGGTCTTCAAGATGGAGCCGGTCGTCATCGGATGGAAGAAGATAGAAGATGCCGCTTGGAGAAGATGTTGCCGGTCCGGATGTCCTCTTCTTGCCGGATAGGAGGAAGACTTTGGACCCTCTCTTGGACTCTTCAGTGATGTCTAGCCCCCGCTTGGGTTGGATGAAGATCTTGGAGCCAGGACGGATCGGTGAACCTGGTATGTGAAGACAAGGTAGGAAGATCTTCAGGGGATTAGTGTTAGGTTTATTTAATGGGGGTTTGGGTTAGATTAGGGGTATGTGGGGTGGGGGTTGTAATGTTGGGGGGGGGTATTGTATGTTTTTTTTTTTTTACAGGGCAAAAGAGCTGAAATTCTTGGGGCATGCCCCGCAAAGGGCCCTGTTCAGGCTGGTAAGGTAAAAGAGCTTTGTAATATTTGTATTTTAGAATAGGGGTAGGGAATTTTTATTTTGGGGGGGCTTTGTTATTTTATTAGGGGGCTTAGAGTAGGTGTAATTAGTTTTAAAATTGTTGAATATTTTTCTTATGTTTGTAAATATTTTATTATTTTCTGTAACTTAGTTATTTTTTATTTTTGTACTTTAGATAGTTTTATTTAATTGTATTTTATTTGTAGGAATTGTGTTTAATTATTATTGATAGTGTAGTGTTAGGTTAATTGTAGGTAATTGTAGGTAGTTTATTTAATTATTTTATTGATAGGGTAGTGTTAGGTTTAATTATATCTTAGGTTAGGATTTATTTTACAGGTAAATTTGTTATTATTTAACTAGGTAACTATTAAATAGTTCTTAACTATTTAATAGCTATTGTACCTGTTAAAATAATTACAAAGTTGCCTGTAAAATAAATATTAATCCTAAAATAGCTATAATATAATTATAATTTATATTGTAGCTATATTAGGATGTATTTTACAGGTAAGTATTTAGCTTTAAATAGGAATCATTTATTTAATAAGAGTTAATTTATTTCGTTAGATAAAAATTATATTTAACTTAGGGGGGTGTTAGTGTTAGGGTTAGACTTAGCTTTAGGGGTTAATACATTTATTAGGAATAGCGGTGAGCTCCGGTCGGCAGATTAGGGGTTATAATTGAAGGTAGGTGTCGGCGATGTTAGGGAGGGCAGATTAGGGGTTAATACTATTTATGATAGGGTTAGTGAGGCGGATTAGGGGTTAATAACTTTATTATAGTAGCGCTCAGGTCCGCTCGGCAGATTAGGGGTTAATAAGTGTAGGTAGGTGTCGGCGACGTTGGGGGGGGCAGATTAGGGGTTAATAAATATAACATAGGGGTCGGCGATGTTAGGGGTAGCAGATTAGGGGTACATAGGGATAACGTAGGTGGCGGCGATTTGCGGTCGGAAGATTATGGGGTTAATTATTTTAAGTAGCTTGCGGCGACGTTGTGGGGGGCAAGTTAGGGGTTAATAGATATAATACAGGGGTCGGCGGAGCGGTGTTAGGGGCAGCAGATTAGGGGTACATAAGTATAACGTAGGTGGCGGTCGGCAGATTAGGGGTTAAATTTTTTTATCGAGTGCGGCGATGTGGGGGGACCTCGGTTTAGGGGTACATAGGTAGTTTATGGGTGTTAGTGTACTTTAGGGTACAGTAGTTAAGAGCTTTATAAACCGGCGTTAGCCAGAAAGCTCTTAACTCCTGCTATTTTCAGGCGGCTGGAATTTTGTCGTTAGAGCTCTAACGCTCACTGCAGAAACGACTCTAAATACCAGCGTTAGAAAGATCCCATTGAAAAGATAGGCTACGCAAATGGCGTAGGGGGATCTGCGGTATGGAAAAGTCGCGGCTGAAAAGTGAGCGTTAGACCCTTTAATCACTGACTCCAAATACCAGCGGGCGGCCAAAACCAGCGTTAGGAGCCTCTAACGCTGGTTTTGACGGCTACCGCCGAACTCTAAATCTAGACCTAAGATAGTACAAATGTAACTATTAGTTATATTGTAGCTATCTTATGGTTTATTTTATAGGTAAGTATTTAGTTTTAAATAGGATTAATTTATTTAAATGTAGTAATTTTATTTTGTTTTATTTAAATTATATTTAAGTTAGGGGGGTTAGACTTAGGGTTAGACTTAGGCTTAGGGGTTAATAAATTTAATATAGTAGCAGCGAAGTTGGGGGCGGCAGATTAGGGGTTAATAAATGTAGATAGGTGTCGGCAATGTTAGGGACGGCAGATTATGGTTTAATAAAATGTAACTAGTGTTTGTGAGGTGGGAGTGCGGCGGTTTAGGGGTTAATATATTTATTACAGTGGTGGTGA
The DNA here is from genome assembly GCF_027579735.1 of Bombina bombina. Taxonomy (NCBI): domain Eukaryota; kingdom Metazoa; phylum Chordata; class Amphibia; order Anura; family Bombinatoridae; genus Bombina; species Bombina bombina. The sequence goes on along the minus strand of NC_069506.1, from coordinate 164,293,497 downwards.
TGTCCGGTCAGTAGATTAGGGGTTAAAAACTTTAGTCAAGTGTTTCCGATGTAGGGGGGGCCTCGGTTTAGGGGTTAATAGGTAGTTTATGGGTGTTAGTGTACTTTTTAGCACTTTAGTTAAGAGTTTTATGCTACGGCATTAGCCCATAAAACTCTTAACTACTGACTTTTAAATGTGGTAGAAGTCTGGAGAGGGTCTACCGCTCACTTCTTCCAAGACTCATAATACCAGCGTTAGGCAAATCCCATTAAAAAAATAGGATACGCAATTGACGTAAGGGGATTTACGGTAAGCTCGAGTCTGTACCTGCCAGACCCGTAATACCAGCGGGCGTTAAAAAGCAGCATTGGGACCTCCCAATGTTGCTTTTTTAAGGCTAACGCAAGACTCGTAATCTAGCTGTATTAGTTTGTATTTATTTAACTAGGTACAATAGTTATTAAGTAGTTATTAACTATTTAATAACTACCTAGCTAAAATAAATACAAAAGTACCTGTAAAATAAAACCCAACCTAAGTTACAATAACACCTAACACTACACTATAATTAAATAAATTAACTAAATTAAATACAATTACCTAAATTAAATTAGCTAAAGTACAAAAAACCCCACTAAATTACAGAACATAATAAACAAATTACAGATATTTAAACTAATTACACCTAATCTAATAGCCCTATCAAAATAAAAAAAGTCCCCCCAAAATAAAAAAACCCTAGCCTAAAATAAACTACCAATAGCCCTTAAAAGGGCCTTTTGTGGGACATTGCCCCAATGTAATCAGCTCTTTTATCTGTAAAAAACAAAATACAAACAACCCCCCCCAAACAGTAAAACCCACCACCTACACAAACAACCTCCCAAATAAAATACTATCTAAAAAAACCTAAGCTCCCCATTGCACTGAAAAGGGCATTTGGATGGGCATTACCCTTAAAAGGGCAGTTAGCTCTTTTGCAGTCCCAAACCCTAACCTAAAAATAAAACCCACCCAATACACCCTTAAAAAACCTAACACTAACCCCCTGAAGATCGACTTACAGTTCTGAAGACTGGACATCCATCCTCAAGGAAGCGGCAGAAGTCTTCATCCAACCAGGTCGAAGTCCCCATGAAGCTGGGAGAAATCTTCATCCAAGCCAGGCGAAGTGGTCCTCCAGACGTGCAGAAGTCTTCATCCAGACGGCATCTGTATCTTCATCTATCCGACGTGGAGAGGGTCCATCTTCAAGACATCCGACGCAGAGCATCCTCTTCATCCAACGACTACCCAATGAATGAAGGTTCCTTTAAGTGACGTCATCCAAGATAGCATCCCTTAGATTCCGATTGGCTGATAGAATTCTATCAGCCAATCGAATTAAGGTAGAAAAAATCCTATTGGCTGATCCAATCAGCCAATAGGATTGAGCTTGCATTCTATTGGCTGACTGGAACAGCCAATAGAATGTGAGCTCAATCCTATTGGCTGATTGGATCAGCCAATAGGATTGAAGTTCAATCCTATTGGCTGATTGCATCAGCCAATAGGATTTTTTCTACTTTAATTCCGATTGGCTGATCGAATTCTATCAGCCAATCGAATATAAGGGACACTATCTTGGATGACGTCACTTAAAAAAAACCTTCATTCGTCAGGTAGTCGTCGGATGAAGAGGATGCTCCGCGTCGGATGTCTTGAAGATGGACCCGCTCCGCGTCAGATGGATGAAGATAGAAGATGCCGTCTGGATAAAGACTTCTGCCTGTCTGGAGGACCACTTCACCCGGCTTGGATGAAGACTTCTCCCGGCTTTGTTGAGGACTTCGGCCCGGTTGGATGAAGACTTCTTCCGCTACCTTGAGGATGGATGTCCAATCTTCAAAACTGTAAGTCGATCTTTAGGGGGTTAGTGTTAGGTTTTTTTAAGGGTGTATTGGGTGGGTTTTATTTTTAGGTTAGGGTTTGGGCTTGCAAAAGAGTTACATGCCCTTTTAAGGGCAATGCCCATCCAAATGCCCTTTTCAGGGCAATGGGGAGCTTAGGTTTTTTTAGATACTTTTTTATTTAGGGGGTTGTTTGTGTGGGTGGTGGGTTTTACTGTTGGGGGGGGGGTTGTTTGTATTGTTTTTTACAGTTAAAAGAGCTGATTACTTTGGGGCAATGCCCCGCAAAAGGCCCTATTGGTAGTTTAGGCTAGGGTTTTTTATTTTATTTTGTGGGGAGGGGCTTTTTTATTTTGATAGGGCTATTAGATTAGGTGTAATTAGTTTAAATATCTGTAATTTGTTTATTATTTTCTGTAATTTAGTGGGGGGTTTTTGTACTTTAGCTAATTTAATTTAATTTAGGTAATTGTATTTAATTTAGTTAATTTATTTAATTATAGTGTATTGTTAGGTGTTATTGTAACTTAGGTTAGGTTTTATTTTACAGGTACTTTTGTATTTATTTTAGCTAGGTAGTTATTAAATAGTTAATAACTATTTATTAACTATTGTACCTAGTTAAAATAAATACAAACTTGCCTGTAAAATAAAAATAAACCCTAAGCTAACTACAATGTAACTATTAGTTATATTGTAGCTAGCTTAGGGTTTATTTAATAATTAAGTATTTAGTTTTAAATAGGAATAATGTAGTTAAATATAGTAATTGTAATTAGATTTATTTTAATTATATTTCAATTAGGGGGTGTTAGGGTTAGACTTAGGTTTAGGGGTTAATACATTTAGTATAGTGGCGGCTATGTTTGGGGCGGCAGATTAGGGGTTAATAAATGTAGGTAGGTGGCGGCGATGTTAGGGATGGCAGATTAGGGGTTAATTATATTTAACAAATGTTTGCAAGGCGGGAGTGTGGCGGTTTAGGGGTTAATATGTTTATTATTGTGGCGGCGACATTGGGGGCGACAGATTAGGGGTTAATAAGTGTAGGTAGGTTGCGGCGACATTGGGGGCGGCAGATTAGGGGTTAATAAATATTATGTAGGTGGCGGCGATGTTGGGGGCAGCAGATTAGGGGTTCATAAGTATAATGTAGGTGGCGGCGGTGTCCGGAGCGGCAGGTTAGGGGTAATAAATATAATGCAGGTGTCGGCGATGTCGGGGGCAGCAGATAAGGGGTTAATAAGTGTAAGATTTGGGGGTGTTTAGACTCGGGGGTTCATGTTAGTGTGTTAGGTGTAGACATAACTTTTATTTCCCCATAGAAATCAATGGGGCTGCGTTAGTGAGTTTTACGCTGCTTTTTTGCAGGTATTAGACTTTTTCTCAGCCGGCTCTCCTTGTTGATTCCTATGGGGAAATCATGCACAAGCACGTACGACCAGCTCACCACTGACTTAAGTGGCGCTGGTATTGGAGTGCGGTAATGAGCAAAATTTTGCTCAATGCTCACTTCTTGCCTTTTAACGATGGGTTTGTAAAAACTCGTAATACCAGTGCTGCAGGTAAGTGAGCGGTGAGAGAAAACTGCTCGTTAGCACCGCATAGCCTCTAACGCAAAACTCGTAATCTAGCCGTTCGTTTTTATTTTTTTGATAAATCTAATAACATCATGTTTAAGGCATATAATAAAAGTCCCACTCTCCACTTCACACCAAATTTGACGCAACACTTTTCGCACCAATTATGACGCAAACTCCTAAACAACCCACACACAAGTGAATTTTTCAACCACTTTTGATTGGAATATGTATAATCACATGATTTATGACATCAGCCAATCTGATTCAAGTATACATTTTAAACTATAACTAATGAATCAAATTGCTCGATACTTCTATTATTGATCACTCATCAGAACTTTTAAGTGCCATTTGTTACATTGTTTATTATACTTTGAAAGTATGTATATGTGAAATTAGTATTAAAGTTAAACATTGATGATACCATTAGGACACACAGGGTAATATTTTTAACAATGATTTTAAAATTTGAATGATGTTTGATTCAATATAATCTTAAAATGATAGCTCAAAAGGGATAGCACGCCTAACATTAAACTGTGATGAATCAGAAAAAGCAGAAATTAAAATCACCTCTTTATTGTTATGCTATTTTCAATGTATTTCTTCCTTCTCTTTAATTTCTTTTTCAGTAAGAAATGTAATCTTATATGCCAGCCCATTTTGTAACACCTGTGTAGGGGTGGTTGTTAAAACTAGATTGTAATCAGGAGGTGCTACACAGGTACAAAGAGAAAACTGGCCCAGCTCTTTAAATATCCATTGATTGAAAATAAATACATATGATACCCTGATTAAATGTTATATTCGCAATTATTGCTGCACCGAATAATACATTTACACTATATACATACAGTGGTATAAATAAACACAGAGATATGACAGACAACATTGTTTAGAACAAAAAAGGAATTTAGGGACATGTAAATATGTTTGCAAAAGATTTCTGCCATAACACATATATATTTATATATTGTTGGTTTGTGTTTGTCTGAGGAAGGGGAGTGTGTCCCCGAAACGTCACGCTTGATAATAAATATTTGATGAAAAGACCAGTGAGTGCCTTCCTTTACCATATATATATATATATATATATATATATATATATATATATATATATATATATATATATATATATATACATATAAAGTATGTGCAAAGATATATGTACAAATTCTAGCATTAATAGTCATTTTATAAAAAAAAATCATGAGATAAAAGCATATCATGACTTCTAGAAATACAAATACACATTAATTTATGTAAAAGTATCATATAACAGATTTTTTTGTATAACAAATAAATATAAAAATAACTTTCTATGAGATATTGTTTGTTGAGGTTTACATCTAGCTATTTCTTGGACATTAACCCCTTAACGACACGCGTCGTACAGGGTACGTCTTGCACAAACTGGTCTTTAAAGACCAGCGACGTACCCTGTACGACGTTGGGGTTGAAAGCGGCTGGAAGCGATCCTGATCGTTTCCAGCCACTTTCCGGTTATTGTAGTGATGCCTCGATATCGAGGCATCACTGCAATAACATTTTTCCCCATCCGATGCAGAGAGAGCCACTCTGTGGGCCCTCTCTGCACCGGACATTGATGCCGCGATCGTTGGTGGGTGGGAGCAGACGTGGAGGCGGGTGGGCGGGCGATCGATGGCTTACCGGTGGGCGGGATCGTGGGCGGGATTGCTGGGGGGCGCGCACGGAAGCACGCGCGCGTGCACAGGGGAGGCGGGCGGGCGCTGTGCACGGGGAGGGAGCGGGTGGGAACCATTACACTATGGAACAGTGGTTTCTATTTAGAGGGAGAGAGGGGGGATAAATATGTTAATCAAAGGGATCTGGGAGGGGGTGGGGGGTTTAGTCTTGGGGGGGGAAGCTACACTACAGAAAAGTGGGGAAAAAATAAAAAATATACATTTTTTTTGTAAACTGGGTACTGGCAGACAGCTGCCAGTACCCAAGATGGCTCCCAATAATGTAGAGGGGGAGGGTTAGAGAGCTGTTTGGGGGGGATCAGGGAGGTTTGGGGCTAAGAGGGATCCTACACAGCAGCATATGTAAATATGCTCAAAAAAAAAAAGAAAAAAAAAAAGATACCTTTAATTTTAGTACTGGCAGACTTTCTACCAGTACTTAAGATGGCGGGGACAATTGTGGGGTGGGGGAGGGGAAGAGAGCTGTTTGGGAGGGATCAGTGGGTCTGATGTGTCAGGTGGGAGGCTGATCTCTACACTAAAGCTAAAATTAACCCTGCAAGCTCCCTACAAGATCCCTAATTAACCCCTTCACTGCTAGCCATAATACACGTGTGATGTGCAGCGGCATTTAGCAGCCTTCTAATTACCAAAAAGCAACGCCAAAGCCATATAAGTCTGCTATTTCTGAACAAAGGGGATCCCAGAGAAGCACTTACAACCATTTATGCCATAATTGCACAAGTTGTTTGTAAATAATTTCTGTGAGAAACCTAAAGTTTGTGAAAAAGTTAACATTTTTTTTTATTTGATCGCATTTGGCGGTGAAATGGTGGCATGAAATATACCAAAATGGGCCTAGATCAATACTTTGGGATGTCTTCTAAAAAAATATATATACATGTCAAGGGATATTTAGGTATTCCCGACAGATATCAGGGTTCCAATGTAACTAGCGCTCATTTTGAAAAAAAGTGGTTTTGAAATAGCAAAGTGCTACTTGTATTTATGGCCCTATAACTTGCAAAAAAAGCAAAGAAGATGTAAACATTGGGTATTTCTAAACTCAGGACAAATTTTAGAAACTATTTAGCATGGTTGTTTTTTGGTAGTTGTAGATGTGTAACAGATTTTGGGGGTCAAAGTTAGAAAAAGTGTGTTTTTTTTTCATTTTTTTCCTCATATTTTATAATATTTTTAATAGTAAATTATAAGATATGATGAAAATAATGGTATCTTAAGAAAGTCCATTTAGTGGAGAGAAAAACGGTATATAATATGTGTGGGTACAGTAAACGAGTAAGAGGAAAATTACAGCTAAACACAAAACACCGCAGAAATGTAAAAATAGCCCTGGTCCTTAAGTGAAAGAAATTGAAAAATGGTCGTGTCCTTAAGGGGTTAACAGATTAGTTTTAGAGAAATGTGCTTATTCATGGACAGTAATGAAATGATATAAATGAAGTTGGGGAAAATCAGAATAACCGCAACATTGATGACTGTTAGTTCACAACAGTCCGATGCTCATCGCGCCGTACTTGCCGTGCGTGGTTTTTGACTGTTTTTTTATAAATAAGGGCATTGTATGCAGATCCGTGGCAGCGATGTCTGGCGAGCGTATTGACGCACTGAGATTGGTGCTTTGATAAATATCCCCCGTAGAGCCTTGTGTTTTTTTTATTTACTAATCAAAACAATATATATATTTTAGTAGAAAACCCAAGGTATTTTGGTATATTCCATGCCACAATTTTGCTACCAAATGTGATCATATAAAAAAGTTTAATTTTTCACAAACTTTTGGTTTCTCACTTATATTATTTACATACTGCAGTCATAACACAAATGGGTGTAAAAGCTTCTATGGGATCCCCTTTGTTCAGAAATAGCAGACATGCATGACTTTGCCATTGGTTTTTGGTAATTAGCTAATTAGGTAATTGCAGATGTGCACCACACCTCTGAAATTCCTGCCACAGTTGTTATTAGTTAACTTGCAAGGGTAATAGTATTGTGGTGTAGGTGACACCCTACCACCTAACACCTCCTACCTTACTGATCCTTTACAAAAAGCTCTCTCCCCTTTACCCCCCACTGCTTACCACCATCTCAGGTACTGGCAGACAAGTCTGCTATTATGAAGTTTTAGGGCTTTATTTTCAATTAATTATTACTTTTTCTATTTTATTTTCTGCAGTGTAGGGATCCCCCTTACCCTCCCACATCACTGATCCTTCCCAAACAGCTCTTTAACCCTTCCCCCTCCCAGTGCTCACCACCATCTTAGGTACTGGCAGCTGTCTGCCAGTACCCATTTGTTTTATGTAATACCAGTGCACATTTACTTGCACTGGTATTACTGAGTAGAGCGGCAATATCGCACTTGCATAGCACAATACTGTGCTCCAGTAATAATCTAGGCCTAATTGTAATATGAGCTCAATGTACGATCAAATATTGTTCCCATAGTTGTCTATTAAACATATTGGTCGTACTAAAAAAGTTTCAGCCGTGTTAAGATGCTTTGGTTAAAATATTAAAGCATCCATTGCAATATTAAATTGTATGATATTCTTTGCATGAGAATGCACAAAAGATTGCGCACACTTCACTATCGATTGCACTCCACTTGTAATCTAGCCCAATGGCTTACTAGAAAGCACAACAACAACCATAAAACAATAGTTTACTAACCACCACAATTTAAAAAAAAACATTAACCCTTTCATGCTGGGTTTAATTTGTCGACATCGGAACAATGTTCCGATGTAAACAAATTGAAATCACGTGATTGTGCATGCGATCATGAAATTTCAATGATGGGATCAGTTCAGGGGGGTGAGCCTACAATGCCCAACTCTGCATATAGGGTGTACTTGGATATATTGTTTTTATATTGTTTTTTATATTGTATTTTTATATTGTATTTTGAATTAAATATTGTTATTACCATATATTATCTTTTATAATCCACATTTTTATTACACATTTTTATTATACATTTTATATACGCATTTATATATAGACATTTTAAAGTTTTAGACTTTGAGATTATATCTTTTACTATATTGGTCGTGGACACCATCTTAAGCCACACAATCCCCTACTGGGGCAGTGTAGCGCTGTACCTTGGCATTCTATTTTTTACTGTACCCTCGGAATCTGGTTGGGAGATTCCGCCTATATTTGGTACGGCTTGTATGGTATTTATTGTGGCGCTGCTAGATATCTACTCATTTACAATGCTAGGCACACCCACCATGAACCGATCCCATTCAGGAAGCGCTGTTGGCTTCAGTACAGCCAAACAAATAGGACATTCCATGCCGTCCTAGCGGCGCTAAAGCCCAGCGCAGTTAGGACAACATGTAATGTCCTAACGTCAGGAAAGGGTTAAAAAAACATGTTTTCCTTGCAATACACCACAAGCACAATAGGTTATAATTAACTAGCAAGCCGTTAGATTAGTTTTTCAGTAAAGAAATCAGGTTACCAACAGAAACCCAAAGTAAACTCCTTTAGCTGACCTGCTTGTTTACTGCAGGTAATATTTCATAGAGCTGCCTCCAGTTTTAGCCAATCAAGACTGTTTACTTAATAATTTATTGATTTTTCTTTGTCCTTGTGAGACATGTACACGATGTCCAACACTTCCTAATTTACCATGTCAAACTGTTTAATTAGGTTTAACAGGCACTTTATTATTCTAAGCTGCTACATGCTGTTCAGAGGGATGCTGTCTATATGAGAAATTTTCAGAGCCGGATGCTCTCTTTTTATTTTCTTTGTGGAATGATCTCCTGGTCTTTTTTGGATTAATACCAATTAGCATACTGCATAAATGAGATCCCTCTCTAAAAAAAGTCAGCAGAAAACACGCTGATCAAGGCGAATCAGTAAAATGGTGATTACAATATAAACAGGACGATGAGGAAGTTGTTTGAAGTAAAGTCAATTGGGAAATGTTCTGTTGATTATGAAAGAATTATAGAATTTGTTTAGGAATTATTACAGGCAATTAAAGGGATATTGTAGTGTAAAAAATAAAGTGGTTTATTTCATTAGAGCATTTTATTTTTAAACAAATTTGTTTATTTTATTATGTGTTAATCTTGGGAATAGAGCAATTCTGACTTCATGTTTAACCCTTGCTGTTTCAGCTTAAACCCAAAATATTTATTTAATTATTCAGATAGAGAATATAATTTTAAAAAAAGTTTTCAATTTACTTCTATTATCAAATTTGCTTTTTTGAAGAGATACCTAGGTAGGTAGCGTGCACTACTTGACAGGAAATAGTGCTGCCATCTAGTGCTCCTGCTAATGAATAACATTGTTGCAAAACTGCTGCCATATAGCGCTGCAGACACATGCACACTTCTGAGTGTACATCCTTGATTTTCAACAAAGGATAACAAGAAAACTAAGAAAATTTGATAACAGAAGAAAATTGTAAAGTTGTTTAAAATTGTGTGCTCTATATGAATCATGAAAGAAAAAAAAAAGGGTTTTATGTCCCTTAAATATTAGTTCTTGGTATGCTTTGTTGAAAAGCAGGTAGGTAGAATCAGGTTTGTGCACATGCCTGGAGCACTATATGGTAGTAATTATGGTAGTAGTTTTTCAAGAATCCTTCTAACCTTGTGCAAACACTGCTTTAATCTAGTGCTCAAACTCATTCTTCCAAAATAGCTGCCATTTTGTATACCAGAGACATGCACATTACCAACCTAGGTAGTCTTTTAAACAAAGAATACCATGAAAACAAAATACATGTGATAATAGAAGTGACTTTTTAAACAAATATGCTCTAAATCATAAACTTAAAATTTGGGGGTACATGTCCCTTTAGTAAAAATCTAAATAATGTGTTTGGCACAACTATATTCTGCAGCTCTATTGTGGTCTAAATTAATAAAAGGGGTAATTCATCACATGAATATTAGTTCCTGTGTTAAATGAAGGTCAATATTATGTGTCAGCTCAGATTATATTATGCTTAGCATGTACATAAGGTAATACACTTTCAAGCACAAAAAGTAGACCTTGTTTCACTAGTGTATGGTCCTTCTTGGTATGTAAGTTTGCCTTGACGAAAAAGCCATTGGAATTTTAGATGCTTCTTAAATATGATTTGGAATGTCAGTGACCCTATAACTTTACCAATTGGGATTTGAAAATTACTGAAAAGTTGGTTAATTGCAATCTATTCTTGTAATCTTAATGATGTCAATAGTCACTCTTACACTCAAAACCCCCCCCCCTCAACCCTAAATCTCCTGAAAGCTACCGCCCCATATCACTGCTTCCACTAACATCAAAACTCCTTGAAAAACTAGTTTACAATCGCCTAACCCACTTCATGTCCACCAACTCCTTGCTTGACCCCCTGCAATCTGGATTCTGCCCCAAACACTCAATTAAGACTGCCCTTACCAAGGCTACCAACAATCCTCTCTCTGTTAAAAGTATTGGCCACTACTCTATACTCATCTTACTTGACCTCTCAGCTGCCGTCAACATAGTTGACCATCCCCTCCTCCTACAGACCCTTAGCTCTTTTGGCCTCTGTGACACTGCTCCTTCTTGGATTCACTCCTATCTTTCTCACAGGTCGTTTTCTGTGTTATTTGCCGGTGACTCCTCCTCTCCAATTCCTCTGTCTTTTGGAGTACCTCAAGGATATGTTCTGGGTCCTCTACTCTTCTTTATTTATACTTCTTCACTGGGTAAACTTATCAACAGTTATGGCTTCAAATATCACCTCTATGCTGATGACACCCAGATCTACCTCTCCACCCCTGCTCTCTTTCCCTCTGTCCTTTCTCATGTCAGCGACTGCTTATCTGGTATTTCTATTTGGATGGCCTCTCACCACCTTAAGATTAACATGTCCAAGACTGAGCTCCTTCTAATCACCCCTCAAGCTCTATGCCGACTTCTGACTTCTCTATCCCTGTCAATGGCATCACCATTTCCCAATTGCCCCAAGTCCATTGCCTCGGAGTTACACTTGACTCAAATCTATCCTTCGTCCCCCATATCCAATCGCTTTCTACATCCTGCAGCAACCACCTACGCAATATTTCCAAGATTCACCCATTTCTCAGCGCTAACACCACAAAGCAAATAATCCACTCCCTTGTTATTTCCCGACTTGACTATTGCAAAAATCTACTTACTGGTCTTCCTCTTTCCCACCTCTCCCCCCTTCAATCTATCCTAAATGCCTCTGCCAGGCTAATCCACCTTCCCCGTCACTCAGTATCTGCTGCACTTCTCTGCGAGTCACTTCATTGGCTTCCTTTTCACAGCAGAATTAAATTCAAAATTCTCACTCTTACATACAAAGCTCTCACCAGCGCAGATCCCCACTACCTATCCTCTCTAATCAACAAGTATACTCCAGCCCGCCCACTAAGATCCAACAATGACCTGCTCCTTGCATCTAGACTATCACCTCTTCCTATGCTAGATTGCAGGACTTCTGTCGTGCAGCACCTACCCTCTGGAACATTCTCCCCTGTGCTATCAGGCTTTGCGCTAATCTTTCTTCCTTTAAATGCTCCCTGAAGACTTTTTTTGTTCAGAGAAGCCTACCACCCAACTCAATAATACATTTATTTCACTTACCTAACAACATTTACCTCATCACACTCTGCATTAATATATTTCTCAATCTTGCAGTCCTCACCTCCTGTTTCTCAACCTCCTACCCTTCTAAATTGTAAATTCCCATGGGAATAGGGCCCTCGATTCCGCCTGTATGTGTTTGTAAACTTTGTCCTGTCTCTTACAAGTTTTATATCTTTGTTTTATTTAAAAAAATTGTAGCCATGGACAGCGCTTAAGAATATATTGGTGCTTCATAAATAAAGTATAATCATAATAATAATAATAATAATAATAATTGTGAATTAAATAAATTATTGCAAGAAAAAAAATCTATAAAATAAAAACATTTTTTAAACCAGTAACAAACAGTTTCCCTCATTTGTAAACTTATTTGTCATTAATAAAAGAGATAAAATCATTGAATCTAAACTTCACAATTATTAATTCATGTCATTATCCATCAGCATCTGTGCTGTTACAGTACAGCTGAGGACCTATAATCCTGGTGTTATTTCCCAGGTTTCCTACAGCAATTTTTTAAAATAATATAATGCATTCATTTTCATTCTCTCATACAGTGAAAGAGCCAATAATATGAGTGCCATTAATATATTCTTTTATGTTTACTAATTATCATTTAGAAATTAATCTCAGATTTTTATCTTTCTTGTTAGTATGTAAATTATTGACAAAAGGCTAAATAACTCCTTCCTGTATTTTATTCCTGCCAGATTGTGTCCTTATCTTATCTAACATCTGTGTTCTGACTATTGAAGAGTTGGGGAACGCTCCTGGCAATTGTGATGAAGGAAGGGCCAATGGGCCGTCTCCATTGGGAGATACAAGCTCTGTGTTTTTTCGACTGCACTGCTCCAGAAAATATAGGGCTTCTCATTTGTTAATTAAGAGTGACAGGGATCATGGAAACTAATTTTTTGATTCCTCATCCATATTAGCTTTTCAATTTTATAAAAACATGAAGGATCATAAAACATAAATGATAGATGATAAAAATGCAAATAAATGTTATTAATCTTTTTAATTAAAAATCCTAATTATAAATTGGCATTGCAACCATATCTCATTATTTGATTATGTAATATGTTACTTATTTAAAAGCAATATATGGATTAAAGGGGCAGTCTACTCCGACATTGTTATTGTTTAAAAAGATAGATAATCCCTTTATTACCCATTCCTCAGTTTTGCATAACCAACACTGTTATATTAATACACTTTTCACCTCTGTGATTACCTTGTATCTAAGCCTCTACAGACTGCCCCCTGATCACATGGGTATTTATTTATTATCTATTGGCTTGCATTTTAGCCAATTAGTACAGTGTCAGCCACAACTCTATTGGAGAAAGCACAATGTTTTCTATATGGCCCACATGGATTAGCAGTCTCTTGTTATGAATGTTATAAAGTATATTAATATAACAATGTTGGTTGTGCAAAGCTGTGGAATGGGTAGTAATGGTGATATCTATCTTTTTAAACAATAAAAATTTTGGTGTTCACTGTTCCTTTAATACTGTTTAAAAAATAATTATCCATGAAGTAAAATTACTTGTAATAAGAAATTATAGCCAACATTTCTTAGCCTGTGTTTTTCAGCCCTTAATATTCTGTCAAATTATGGTACTTAAATTGCAGAGAAATACTGTGTACATTTAAAGGTGACTTAGTACTCAACAATGTTCTATTATCTATATAAGAGATGGCCAACTCCCCAACATACAGAGGCCACAGATAAATATTTTAGAAGCCTTAAGGACCCACCCACATATAAATTTATGGTAATTGAATACACCAAAAATATATTTAAATGTAGGCAGGGTTGCATGGTAACCTATATATGCTGTTTCCCCTCAAGGTACTCTTTTTAGGTGTGACCACCTTGTTTAACCATTCACTATAAGTCCCTAAAGAACACATTTTTAATTTTTTTTTTTTGGGGGGGGGCACAAAAACTAGTGGAGTGGGCCACATTTAACCAATAGAATGCCAGATGGCCATCCTTAATCTATATAAAAGACAAGCATGTATGCATGTTGATATTTTGTAAAAGCTGCTTAAATTGTGAAATTCATACTAAAACCAGTATCTGCTCAATGGACATTAGCAAGAATTACCTGTTGAACAAGGAACATCTGCTGGAAGTCTCTATCAGGCAATGAGAAATTTTAGGATCTGCCACTAGTTTCAGATTGTTCATGAAAAAGACAGAAAAAAAGAGGGAAAGAGAGAAAGAAAGAGATATAAAAATAGAAGAAAATAAAGGTGAAAAGAGAGAGAAAGAAATATCATAAGAGATAAAAAGAGAGATGAAAAGAGAGAAAGCCAGATAAGACAGAACAACGAAGGAAAGAGAGAAAGAGATATAAAAAGAGAGATAGATGAAAAGAGAGGACAGCGCTGTTATGAAAGCTAACCAAAAATAATTATAAATATTTTACAATCCAATGTCCTTCACATAGAACAAAATGTTCTATTTATTGTAAAATATTTATATATTTCTATATATATCTAATGTAGTGTTTGTAAAAAAAAACAATAATATATATACCTATATATATATATATTTATATATATATATATATGTGTGTATATATATATATATATATATATATATATATATATATATATATATATACTGTATATAAATATTTATATATATATATATATATATATATATATAAATAATTTAAAAATACATTAAAATAATTCCCAATTTGAAGAACATTGGAATGCAGCATATTTACAGTACATACACAGTAAACACATTATAAAATATTAAAATGTATTAAAAATAATGTTTCTTGTTTTCAGTTATTTGAGTGGAAAGGGCTCCAAAGTATATAAATATTTATACATACACATGTATAAGTATGTATATTTCCATTACTGTCCATTCCATTCAAATACCTTGTCATATACCACATACATTTTAACCCTTATAACTTTTTTTAATATTTATATTTAAAAATGATCACCTAGATTACGAGTTTTGCACTAAACAGGGTGCGAAACTAACTACAAAAAGTTGCACTATTTCCCTCTCCATAGCGCTGCCATTACAAGTTACTGAAAAGCCTCCTTGTGAGTGCGATATGGTGGAGTTAAGCTCCATACCGCACAAAATCCAAGAGCTGATTTGACGTGCTTGTGCACACTTTCCCCCATAAACATCAATGGGGAGAGAGTGTTAGAAAAAAAACTAACACCTGAAGTGCGGAATGGAGGTCTCCGTAATGCAACCCCATTGATGTCTATAGGAAAAAAAAAGTTTTGTTTAAACCTAACACCCTAACATAAACCCCAAGTCTAAACACCCCTAATTTTCCACCCCCAACATCGCCAACACTAATAAAAGTTATAAACCACTATCCCGCCGCTCCCCGACATCACCAACACTATAATATAGTTATCAACCCCTATTCCGCCGCTCCCAGACATTGCCGACACTATAATAAAGTTATTAACTCCTATTCCGTCGCTCCAGACACTAATAAAAGCTATTAACCCCTATTAACCCATAATCCGCCGCTCCCCGACATCGCTGACACTATAATAAAAGTTTATAACCCCTAAACCTCCAGCCTCCCACATCGCCCCAATAAAATAAACCTATTAACCCCTAAACCTCCGGCTTTCCACATCACCGCCACTAAATAAATATAAAATACAAAAAATAGAGGGTGCCCCATATTGCAAATCAGGCTAGTAAACCATTGGTAAGTAAACAGGCAAAGTCAATCCTACTCACATGGTAATCAGCACAAAAGTGCCATAGAGGCAGACCGGAACCAAAAAGTCATCCGGCAGACTCTTAGGCACACCTGGAACAGGGGATATCCTCACCCCACCGGAGGGAGTCCAGAAATCAATTGGAGCAACAAAAGAAGTCAAGCAGAGGGTCAGCAATCAGTGATATACCGATAGCTCTCAGACACTCAACAATAGGCAATCAGCAGTCAGCAGGCAATAGTCCAGAGTGAAAGAAAGTGCAGCAGCGAGATAATATCAGAATAAAAATGTAATATACAATTAAAAACAACAGCAACGCATTTCTGATTTTGCACTATGTGGCATCCTCTATTTTTTGTATTTTAGAATTCTTTCCTGTGTTTTGGCGTGACACATTAGAGGAGCTGCTTGAAGTTGTGGAATCTCCTTGTCATCAGATTGAGTTTTGCTCCACTTCTTATTTATCTATATATCTCTGGACTTTAGTTTACATCCATATTTAAATATATATTGTTATGCCTACACTGCATGGTTAGTGATACTTGTTTACATTTTATGACACATGAGTACTTTGTTATATTTTTTTTTATGTATTTGCCTTATATATTGTATTGATATTATCATACATATTTATGTATATTAGTCATCTGGGTATTATCATATACTAAGACCAGAGGTTATACTGATATTGCTCATACTGATTTTGGTTATCACTATATATTTATACAGCTTGGCGCCTCTTATAGCTATACCCTATATGTTGTTTTGAACTAAATGAACCTATTAACCCCTAAACCTCCGGCCTCCCACATCACCCCCACTAAAGAAACCTATTAACCCCTTAACCTCCTGCCTACCACATCGCCACCACTAAATAAACCTATTAACCCCTAAACCACTGGCCCCCCAAATCGCAAAACACTTAATTAAACTATTAACCCCTCAACCTAACACCCGCGTAACCTTAAATAAAAATTACAATATAACTATATTTAAATAAATAAAAACTTACTTGTGAAATAAAAACAAACCTAAAATTAAACTATAAATTAACCTAAAAAGAGAAAAGAAAAGAAACAGGGCGCAACCCCTCTAAGTGTAATACATTTGATACAACATTAAATTTATTAAATCAACTCGCAAATGCACACTCACAAGATATGACCTCAAACAATATGAGGCACCTCTTTATATACATGCATACCACATGATTTAGGTCAATCAGCAATTGAATATTATTTTAGACAGACTGGCTATATTGATTTATCGCAAAGATCGTTTATTTTGAAGTGTATTGACTTCATACTAAAGAAAAATTATTTTCTATTTGAAGGAGAATTTTATCTCCAAACCACTGGTACAGCGATGGGGACGAAGTTCGCCCCCAACTTTGCAAATTTGTACATGGGGTGGTGGGAGGATCTATATATTTTCACTAATAATCCCTTCAAAGATAAAATTGTGAAGTGGTTTCGCTTCATTGATGATATCCTCATAATTTGGAAGGGGACTTCAGATGAAGTGACAGGATTAGTACAACATGTGAATCAGAATCTTTTGAATCTAAGGTTTACAGAGTCACATAACACTGACCTTATAACTTTTTTGGATCTCACCCTAACTCATAGAGGGGAAGAAATAATTACTAGCCTATTCAGAAAGACCACTGACACCAATGCATATCTACATGCCACTAGTGGACACCATCACAAATGGATCCGAAACATTCCCTTCGGCCAATTTCAAAGGGTTAGAAGAA
This sequence comes from Bombina bombina, assembly GCF_027579735.1. Lineage (NCBI taxonomy): Eukaryota > Metazoa > Chordata > Amphibia > Anura > Bombinatoridae > Bombina > Bombina bombina. Next base: position 164,276,210 of record NC_069506.1, on the reverse strand, counting down.
ATTGTACGGACTTGGTCGCATTTGAAAAAGAGTCAGAAGTGTTGAAGAATAGATTCCTGAGCAAAGGGTACGATCCCTCATTAGTTTTAAATGCATATACTAGGGCAAAAAATATAGACAGGAAGTCACTACTCATTACCAAAAAAGATAAGAAGTTGGAAGAGTCATCGAAATCCAAAAATCAGCCGTTGTTTATAACTAAATTCAATAGATCCTCCAGACAAATAGAGAAGTCTTTCAAAAAACATTGGCCAGTTTTATTACAAGACCCTATTTTGAAAGATATTTTAACCGAAAGACCACAGATAATCTTCAAAAAGAATCAAAATTTGAAAAATGTCTTAGCTCCAAGCAAACTAAGAGAGAACATCAAACAAAGCAATTGGTTACAAAAGAGGTCGTCCATTTTTTTCAAGTGTGGTAGGAAAAACTGTTTAAGCTGCTACCATGTAGATAAAGAGAATTCTGAATTTAAATCCCTAAGAGATAATAAAATATATCGCATTGGAGAGTCCCATAACTGCAAGAGCACTCATGTAGTATATCATCTTTCTTGCTCTTGCAGGAAAATCTATATTGGTAGAACGAAAAGGAGTTTGAAAACTCGCTTCAGGGAACATCTTGTTAACATTGAAAAGGGGGCATTGTCCCATGGAGTGTCAGCTCATTTTTCGGAGGTACATAATAAAGATCCCAGCAGCCTTAGAGTTAAAGCACTCAAGAGGGTGAAGTTAGATATCAGAGGAGGAAATAGACTTTTAACTCTCAGAAGAAGGGAAACCTATTGGATCAGAACCTTAGGATCACTTGAACCCAATGGGATGAATCGTGAGATAGATCTAGCAGCATTTTTAGTTGAAGATTAGGGCTCTCACACATGTTGAGTTGTGATATCCTATTTTTGACAGCGATATGCATATAGTGACATATATTGGAGTGATGTTCTATATTTAATCATTTAAGAAAGTGCTTTCTTGTTTGACTTCATCATATAAACTTACATATGTCTTCACATTAGTTAGATTTAATGGTGAGGTAAGTAGGAAGTACACCAAAAATGGTAACACTATTATAATAATAAATAAATTAATAACAAAAAAATCATAAGAAAGATCTACAAATGGAAATAATTTACTAAACATTAATGGACACACTTCCTTTTAAATAGAACTTGCTATATTGCCAACAGGAGTAAATGTATTATGAGGTACATCTGTGCATACATGAGTACAGTATGTTTAGAACAAATATTATGACTATCTGTTTGCACATACATACAATTATATAGATGTACGGATCTTCAGGGATTTAGTGACAAAATATACCCTTTCACTACAGTTTAAAATTGTTGATCCTGTGATATTTAGATCCCCTGTAAAAAAAAAAATCTTTATTTTTTATGTATGAACAGATCTGTGATACATTTAATGGTTTTTTTTAGCTATGAGAAAGATTGATGAAATATAACCCATTATAATGATACACTTAAGTGTTTTTAGAGCGGATTGTAACTTTAATGTCGACTTTATTTTTATTTTTATTGTCATTTTTAGTGGTAATCATGAGTATTTTTAGATTTTATATAAAAAAAATTTATACAGAAATTTTATTGTACGAAATAAAATAAGATTTAAACATTCCATTTTCAATCTTACATGAAATTATAATATAACTTATTATAACTTATTATTATTATATTTTTTGAGAAACTAAATAGCTTTTTAAATAAATGAATAAATAAATAAATATATATGAAATAATAGAGGTTCAATATATGGCTATAACAATGTAAGTTAAGAATCTGGCATGTATAATTTTATCAGGAGTATAAATACGGCATAAGTCCAGTTGATACCTTAACCAGGTGTATCAGATGCAATCATGGACTGCATTCGTGCAACAGAGGAGGACACCCTGAGAGGTATATAAGACGTAAGGTGGTTAAAATGGGCAGCCTCTGACGAAGTAGGGGGAATCCCTATGAAACGCGTAAGGCCACACCCACCGTTCGTATGTCACCACGCTACCCGTTACAGCTCTTGCAAGGTGCCAGCTATATACTTACTAGACAGACGATATTTGGTAGTTCATTGGATGAACTGTTTTTTAAACTGACTGGTTTTAATCAGTAACTTTGTGGCGCTAAGTACACAGCTTGTGGGGACTTTCTGAGGACCAGGGCGATTAAAGGATCCGTGAGTATTGTAATTCAAACACATGTGTTGATACAGATCGTAACAACGGATACATTCATATGCTGGAACATTTTCTTTGAATCCCTGAGAGACCTTTTGTTGTTTGGGATAGTGATTAGACTGTAAGTGAGGAGGGGATCAATGCACACCTTATAAAACTTTATCCCAATGTTTTATAGAATTGAGCTGAGGTGAGGGTAGGTGGCGCAAACCAATGCTGATTCCCTGTAAATGATGTGTTATTATCTTAATGTTGGTTGGAAATATCTTTATTTTTCTTCGTTATGCGAGTGTCGCTGTGAATGCGATATAGCCCAAATTAGTGGGTATTTTTGCTAAGCTTTAATTACTACAATTGCTACTAATTGTGAGTATTCCGTTTGCATGACTATGTATTAATAATATACTCCTTAAATAAATAAAAAGCCAATGTGCTGGATATGTATATAACAGTTTTATTGAATCATAAAATATATATATATGTATACGCTTTGCATACTATTGACACCGGTGTCTAATGATACTCTTGAATTCTTAAAAGAAAATTTCTTAAAAGAAAATAAAAAGATAATAAAATGATGATAAAAAGATAGAGAAAAACATTAGGTAAATACGTTGAGTTGCTTGTTTTCACAGTGAAAGCCAATTTACATTGATATGTTACAATATTATTGACATTCAATCTGTATAGATTTTAGCAATGTACTTCATATAGTTCGGATTTTCTAAATATTTTAACCTTACAGTTTTGGCCGGGTATACGTGATGGTTCACTGTATTATATTAGTGCTATAAAGTACCTTAAAGTGTATCCGTCTGATGACACTTTTTACGTTGGAGAATACTGCGGTTAAATATATGCCGCTGTTTGATTCCCTTTAGTGACTGAGTTTGCTTGGTGAGTCGTGATGTTAGATCTCCCTGGCGGTTAAATATATGCCGCTATGGTGACTTTGCTGCAGTTGGAGATCAACCTGCTGTAGATAAGAATAGATGGTGTTGTTCTTTGTGGTAATTCACACTGACGTGAATGCTTTGTGCGGTTCCCGTGACCGCTTAGTGTGTTGTCGGTCAGTGACCGATCTAGCTCCTTAAAAGATGATGTTTCCTGATAATTTGTCCGTCAGGTGTGAAATCTTTGCCGCTTCAGATGTTTATACTTCTGCCTTTGTTTAGGCAGAAGAATAAACATCTGAAGTGGCAAAGATTTCACACCTGACGGACAAATTATCAGGAAACATCATCTTTTAAGGAGCTAGATCGGTCTCTGACCGACAACACACTAAGCGGTCACGGGAACCGCACAAAGCATTCACGTCAGTGTGAATTACCACGAAGAACAACACCATCTATTCTTATCTACAGCAGGTTGATCTCCAACTGCAGCAAAGTCACCATAGCGGCATATATTTAACCGCCAGAGAGATCTAACATCACGACTCACCAAGCAAACTCAGTCACTAAAGGGAATCAAACAGCGGCATATATTTAACCGCAGTATTCTCCAACGTAAAAAGTGTCATCAGACGGATACACTTTAAGGTACTTTATAGCACTAATATAATACAGTGAACCATCACGTATACCCGGCCAAAACTGTAAGGTTAAAATATTTAGAAAATCTGAACTATATGAAGTACATTGCTAAAGTCTATACAGATTGAATGTCAATAATATTGTAACATATCAATGTAAATTGGCTTTCACTGTGAAAACAAGCAACTCTTAACGTATTTACCTAATGTTTTTATCTATCTTTTTATCATCATTTTATTATCTTTTTATTTTCTTTTAAGAAATTTTCTTTTAAGAATTCAAGAGTATCATTAGACACCGGTATCAATAGTATGCAAAGCGTATACATATATATATATTTTATGATTCAATAAAACTGTTATATACATATCCAGCACATTGGCTTTTTATTTATTTAAGGAGTATATTATTAATACATAGTCACGCAAACGGAATACTCACAATTAGTAGCAATTGTAGTAATTAAAGCTTAGCAAAAATACCCACTAATTTGGGCTATATCGCATTCACAGCGACACTCGCATAACGAAGAAAAATAAAGATATTTCCAACCAACATTAAGATAATAACACATCATTTACAGGGAATCAGCATTGGTTTGCGCCACCTACCCTCACCTCAGACCTTTTGTTGTTCCCCAGTGCCTTAAACATACCTCATATTGTTGGAGGTCATATCTTGTGAGTGTGCATTTGCGAGTTGATTTAATAAATTTAATGTTGTATCAAATGTATTACACTTAGAGGGGTTGCGCCCTGTCTCTTTTCTCTCTTTTACAATTTGCAGCTGATCCGGTTTCCAGAACCGTGTATGATTGGTGGCAGCAACCCCCTGAAACGACTGTGCTTTATCAGATTTATTGAGACAGCATATCCTTTTATCTGATATATCCTTTTTCTAGAATTATATACTGTTCATTCTACATTCAAACTGAATACAGAGATATTATGTTGTCAGTTCTCTAAATGCGGGGCGCTTTTATTGTTTTTTGTGTGTGCGCTTTTATTGTTTTTTGTGTGTTGTATTTATAAATTAATCTAACATAACTATTATAATAAAATAAAAAAATACTACCAATTAAAATCTAAATTACAAATTTAAAAAAACCTAACACTACGAAAAAAGGGCCTTTTGTAGGGCATTGCCCAAATTTAAACAGCTCTTTTACCTTGAAATACAAAGTCCCCCCAAACAGTAAAAGCCACCACCCAACCAACCCCCCAAAATAAAAAACCTAACTCTAAAAAAAAAAAAAAAGCTACTCATTTGTATAGCATTGCCCTTAAAAAGGCATTCATTTCTTTTTCACTGCCCTTAAAGGGCATTCAGCTCTTTTACAAAAGCCCAAAGCCCTAATCTAAAAAAAAAACACCCAAAAAAATGAAAAAAAAAAAACCCCTTTAACACTAACCCCAGAATATCTACTCACGGTTCCTGAAGTCCGGACATCCATCTTCATCCAGGCGGCGAGAAGTCTTCCTCCAGGCGGCGACACCTTCATCTTTCTCGGGGACGTCTTCTATCTTCATCCCGGCGGCACGAAGCAGAGCTATCCTGGACAGCGAAGACATTCTGCAGGGAGCGTCCTCTTCATACGGTCACCGCCGTACACTGCAGTTGAATGCAAAGTAGCCATTTCAAAATGGCGTACCTTGCATTCCTATTGGCTGATTTAATTCTTCAAATTAAAATCAGCCAATAGGATGAAAACTTCTGAAATCCTATTGGCTGTTAAAAACAGCCAATAGCGGAAGAGAGCTATTAAAATCCTATTGGCTATTCAAATGTTAAACGAGTGATGTTTTGGATTCAGCTAAATGCATGTCTGCTATTTAAGGTGCCTTGATTTCTGTTTCTGCATCTACTCTATATATGCTATTTTTTATGCTATTTAAACGATACTCATAAAACTGAGTAGAGATCAACTGTACTTTAATATAACTTCCACAAAATGATTGAAATTAAATGGTAACTTTTTAGGACAGTGGCTAACTGTTGTCTCAATCAACCTCTAAATGCAAATAATGACTATGTATATATACAAACTAAATGCTCCCTCTTATTACTAACATCATTTTAATAGACTTCCATGTCTGACACTTCTTTGCATGGTAAATTTAACACAGATGCCAACGAAATGAATCTGTCACTTTGGAAGGAAATAAAACCACTCATTACTAAATAAAAAAATGATCACATTCTTAACATGAGACATAACCCTTCTCTAGAGAGATCATTACCCAGGGAAACTCGTTATTACAATCTACTTGCACTAGTCAGCAAGGATCCGGTGTATGAAATAACTCAAAACATCTCATTTAACTACATATTTTTTAAAAAAAATGTATAAGAAAAAAATATCCATTTTTGTAAAATAATATAATTGTATTAATATTAATAATAATACAAATAATACTAATATAACTATTACTTACTTATAATAATTGTGCCACCGTTTATCTTTTGTTAGCTGGAAAAGTCCTGATAAAATAAATTAAAGGTTTGAGAGTGTGTGTCTGCGCATGTGCACAAATTTGCTTGTGTCAGTAAGTACGCACGTGCATGTGTCTATGTTTATGTGTGTGCATGCACATATTTTTGTGTGTATGCTCATGATTTGTTTTTTTTGTGTGTGTACATGTGTATGTATGAACATGTGCACATAGAGCAGCACTACCACATACACATCCAAAGCAAGTAAGTAGCAGAGTAGTTACTTTGCAAAAATGCCGGTTCTCTGAAACATTGCTGCTTTTTTTTAGCAATAAGGAGTTTACAACTTACTCTGGAGAGTGCAGCATTTTCTTCATAGCATGAATTCTATGTGTAAGCATGTGATTGTGTGTGTGCATGTGTTTATGAGCATGTGTCTGTGTGTGTAAATGCATTTATTTGTATGCTTACTTGTGGGCACAAGTCTGTGTGTGTATGTGTTCATGTGTTTGCGTTTATGTGTACATGTGTTTGTGTGTGTAAATGCAATTATTTGTATGCTTGCTTGTGGGCACAAGTCTGTGTGTGTATGTGTACATGTGTTTGTGTATGTAAATGCATTTGTTTGTATGCTTGCTTGTGGGCACAAGTCTGTGTGTGTATGTGTACATGTGTTTGTGTACATGTGTTTGTGTGTGTAAATGCATTTGTTTGTATGCTTGCTTGTGGGCACAAGTCTGTGTGTATGTGTACACATGTTTGTGTGTGTAAATGCATTTGTTTGTATGCTTGCTTGTGGGCACAAGTCTGTGTGTATGTGTACACATGTTTATGTGTGTAAATGCATTTGTTTGTATGCTTGCTTGTGGGCACAAGTCTGTGTGTGTATGTGTACACATGTTTGTGTGTGTAAATGCATTTGTTTGTATGCTTGCTTGTGGGCACAAGTCTGTGTGTGTATGTGTACATGTGTTTGTGTGTGTAAATGCATTTGTTTGTATGCTTGCTTGTGGGCACAAGTCTGTGGGGCCGATTTATCAAGGGCCGAATGGCCCCCGATGCCCCTATTTCCGCGCAAGCCTTCAGACTTGCCGGAAACAGCAGGTATGAAGCAGCAATCTTATGACCGCTGCTCCTTAACTGGTCCGCTGCCTCTGAGACTGCGGACATCAATCCCCCCAATCCTATACGATTGGTTTGATTGACACCCCCTGCTAGTGGCCAATTGGCCGTGAATTTGCAGGGGACTGCATGGCACAAGCAGTTCACCAGAACTGCTTGTGCAATGTTAAATGCTGACAGTGTATGCTGTCGGCATTCAGTGATGTCTGGCGGACATGATACGCTACAGCATATCATGTCCGCCAGACTTTGATAAATCGGCCCCTGTGTGTGTATGTGTACATGTGTTTGTGTGTATGTGTACATCTGTGTGTATAAGCATGTTTTGTGTGTATACAGGTATACCCCGCTCATACAGCGGGTTAGGGACTGGAGCCCTGCTGTAAAGTGAAAACCGCCTTAAAGTGAAACAAGGCAGTTTTAGCTTTTTATTCACTTGCCAGTGTGTTTAAAGACTTTAAAAAATGTTTGAACTAACATATATTAGGGGTGCAGTAGTGCTACGTTTAGTTTAACACTAGCACAGCACAGTATTCAATTAGGATTCAATAAATACTGTACCTGTAAAATAGTGACAATTACTGTCTGTATGTGTACATGTTTGTTTGTGTATCTGTACATGTGTGTATATGCATGTGTTTCTGTGTGTTAGAGTGCACACGTACATGTGCATATATGTGCTTATGTGCATATATTTGTAAGCTTGCTTGTGGGCACGAGTCTGTGTGTGTATGTGTATATCTGTGTGTATGAGCATGTTTTGTGTGTATATGAGTGGATGGCTGAGTGTGTATTTATGTGTATGTGTACATGTGTTTGTGTGTATGTGTACATCTGTGTGTATAAGCATGTTTTGTGTGTATATAAGTACATGTAATGTAATTGTGTATTTGTGTGTATGTGTAGATGTGTTTCTGTGTGTATGTGTACATGTTTGTTTGTGTATCTGTACATGTGTGTATATGCATGTGTTTCTGTGTGTTAGAGTGCACACATACATGTGCATATATGTGCTTGTGTGCATATATTTGTAAGCTTGCTTGTGGGCACGAGTCTGTGTATGTATGTGTATATCTGTGTGTATGAGCATGTATTGTGTGTATATGAGTGGATGTCTGAGTGTGTATTTGTGTGTATGTGTACATGTGTTTCTATGTGTGTATCTTCGTGTGTATGTGTACGTGTGTGTGTGTCTTTGTCTGTATGTGTACATGTGTGTATGTGTACATGTGTGTATGTGCACATGCTTGTGAATGTATATGTACATGTGTGTGAGTGTATGTGATTGTGTGTATGTGTACATGTGTGTGATTGTGTGTGTATGTAGATGCATATGTTTGTATATATGCAGGCATTGATGTATGTATTATTTACATGTGTTTCTACGGCATTTAAATGTTTATCTTATTTTTATTTTTTTTGTGGTTGAAAATGTAGTTTTCCAAGGGCATTGTTTTATTAAAAACTTATCTAGTGGAACAGCATCACGGAACATCAGCTTGCAACGCTTTAGGTGCTATATGCATTTAGCCAGACTATTATTTTCTTATATTGCCTGGATAACATATTACTTATCTGAGCTTCAGACCAAGGGCTCTAAAACATAAGTGGTTTTACTTTCTGAAATACTCTGCAATTACTGTGATTATATTTTTAAATGCAATCATATGTGCTTACAGAGGTTAGGACATATCTAATCTGAATAAACAATTTTATATATATATATATATATATATATATATATATATATATATATATATATATATATATATATATATATATATATATATATATATATACACACATTGAAGAAATATCATGAGATTGAGAAGAACATTTTATTGTAAATAGGCTACAGAGACTTTGAGTGACACAAAAATGAACATAAAAGCATTGTCTTCTATTGGCAGATACAATTTATAATCATTATTATGATTGGCAGATACGATCATAGCTATTGTAAAGATGAACAAACATGCTAATTTAGGCCATAGCATTTTAGCCTACAAGCTCACCACTGGGAATTGCATCATATTGCTAATCATGCAGCTACTTAACATAATAATCCCATGGTCCCTTTCCAATACTATAGTGTCTCGCTTCTTATTGTAAATCACATATTATTAGTCTGAAAGAGCCTAAGAAGAATAATGGTATATCATGTGATACATAAATGGTATGTAATGTTATTAATTAGTCATGCAATCAAAATCAAACCAAGAAAACATTGTATATAATAATAAAAAAAACAGAATATAAACAGAAAGACAACCCCACAAGCAAGCATTGATTGAAGAGGTTGCTGACCCCCCCAGAGGTATAAAGGGTAATATTTTATAGGTGGGGGACAGTGGAAGTTGTCATCATTCTTATTCTGTAAGAAAAGTGAAGGTCCCTCCCTCTCTTTTGTGGTGGCTATTGCAGCTGTGGCAGGGTGCTGGCCCTGAGAGGATTGGAAATTTAAGGACAAGGTTGTACCTCTCTGTTGTCTTGACAAGTTTGTTCATGAGGGTGTACCTGGCACCAAGCCAAAAGAAGGCACATTTCTATTTTAGGGCAAGTACCTCCGTGTATTTAAAGGGCCATAATACCCAAATGTTTAAACACTTGAAAGTGATGCAGCATAGCTGTAAAAAGCTGATTAGAAAATATCACCTGAACATCTCTATGTAAAAAAGAAAGATATTTTACCTCAAAAGTTCCTCAGTAGCCACCTCCCATTGTAAAGGATTTCTAAGCAGCAAATCAGTATGTCTGTCCCGGGACAGGGAAAGGGGCGAGCTTACGTGCACTCTCATATTATTTCACCAATCAGGTAAAGGAAGCTTACTATGAAATCTCATGAGAGTTAAGTCAAATCTCATGAGATCACAGTAAGAGTTCATGACCTCAGCACTGCTGATGCTGATTGGCTGCTGTTCATTTCTTCATTTTTTTTTAAATTTTTTTACCTGCAACTGGGAGCAGCTGAGTATAACTTTTTACACAGAACTTACTCTGGTGAGCTGAGGAGATTGTGAGGTAAAATATCTTCCTTTTTTACATAGAGATGCTCAGGTGATATTTTCCTGTCAGCTTTTTACAGTTATACTGCATCAGTTTCAAGGGATTTAGCATATGAGTATTATGTCCCTTTAATGTGTTTATTATAAGAATGTTGAAGATTATTTATCTATGCTATATTTATCAAATCTATAATTAAATTGGCCCGTGGCCTTTTACACCCCACTGTTGTTTTTATGTGTCAGTTACTACCTAACACAATATGTGCCTATTGTGAGGGTCAACAAATGTATAATGTTGAAGAAGGCTTTAAATGGATATTAAAGTCCTAGGGATCTCAATGCTGACACTGTAAAAAGCAACAAAACAAACAATATAGTGGTATATTTTTAACATTAAAATTAAGATTTATAAGTGGTAGTAACAGAACTGTAAAAACAGAATTACATTATTGATATTAAAAACTAGTTGATAAGCCTGTCCGAAGGTCAGTCTATGTGTTGAAAATGCAACCCCCCACCCACCAAACCCCCCAAAATAAAAAAACCTAACACTAATAAACCTAAACTACATATTGCCCCTAAAGGGGCATTTGTATTGGCATTGCCCTTAAAAGGGCATTTAGCTCATTTTCACTTCCCTTAAAAGGGCATTCAGCTCTTTTTGAAATTGCCCAATGAACCCTTATCTAAAAAAACAAACGGCTAGATTTAGAGTTTTGTCGGTAAAGACCCGCGTAGCTAACGCTGCTTTTTTTCCCAGGGCACCCTTAAGACAACGCTGGTATTTAGAGTTGTCTGAGGGGCTGCGTTAGGCTCAGAAAAGGGTGCGTTGAGCATAATTTAGCTCCACATCAACCCTCAATACCAGCGTTGCTTACGGTAGCGGTAAGCTGGAAAAACGTGCTTGTGCACGATATCCCCATAGGAAACAATGGGGCAGTTTGGGCTGAAAAAAAACCTAACACCTGCAAAAAAGCAGCATTCAGCTCCTAACGCAGCCCCATTGTTTCCTAGTCTACACCTAACACCCTAACATGAACCCCGAGTCTAAACACCCCTAACCTTACACTTATTAACCCCTAATCTGCCACCCCCGCTATCGCTGACACCTACATTATCCCTATGAACCCCTAATCTGCTGCCCCTAACACCGCCGACCCCTATATTATATTTATTAACCCCTAATCTGCCCCCCCAACGTCGCCGCTACCTTACCTACACTTATTAATCCCTAATCTGCCGACCGGACCTCGCCGCCACTATAATAAATAGTATTAACCCCTAATCTGCCCTCCCTAACATCGCCGCCACCTACCTACAATTATTAACCCCTAATCTCCCGCCCGCACCGTCGCCGCTATTATAATAAAATTATTAACCCATAAACCTAACTCTAACCATAACCCTAACACCCCCCCTAACATAAATATAATTTAAATTAAATGAAATAATATTCCTAAAATTAACTAAAATAATCCTATTTAAAACTAAATACTTACCTAGAAAATAAACCCTAATATAGCTACAATATAATTAATAATTACATTGTAGCTATTTTAGGATTTATATTTATTTTACAGGCAACTTTGTATTTATTTTAACTAGGTACAATAGCTATTAAATAGTTAATAACTATTTAATAGCTACCTAGTTAAAATAAGTCCAAAATTACCTGTAAAATAAATCCTAACCTAAGTTACAAATGCACCTAACACTACACTATCATTAAATTATTTACATAAATTACCTACAATTAGCTAACTTAAAATACAATAAAATAAACTATTCTATAATACAAAAAAAACCCACTAAATTACAAAAAATAAAAAAGAATTACAAGATGTTTAAACTAATTACACCTAATCTAAGCCCCCTAATAAAATAAAAAATCTCCCCAAAATAAAAAAATGCCCTACCCTATTCTAAACTACCAAAGTAATCAGCTCTTTTACCAACCCTTAAAAGGGCTTTTTGCTGGAAATTGCCCCAAAGTAATCAGGTCTTTTACCTGAAAATAAAAATACAATACCCCCCTCAACATTACAACTCACCACCCACATACCCCTACTCTAACCCACCCAAACCCCCCTTAAAAAAATGCCCTACCCTATTCTAAACTACCAAAGTAATCAGCTCTTTTACCAACCCTTAAAAGGGCTTTTTGCTGGACATTGCCCCAAAGTAATCAGGTCTTTTACCTGAAAATAAAAATACAATACCCCCCCTCAACATTACAACTCACCACCCACATACCCCTACTCTAACCCACCCAAACCCCCCTTAAAAAAAACTATCGCTAACCCCCTGAAGATCATCCTACCTTGAGTCGTCTTCACCCAGCTGAGCCGAATTCTTCATCCAAGGTGAGCAGAGGAGGTCCTTGATCCGGTAGAAGTCTTCATCCAAGTGGGACAAGAAGTGGTCCTCCATCCGGTAGAAGTGTTCATCCAGGCGGCGTCTTCAATCTTCATCCATCCGGAGCGGAGCCATCTTCAAAGGAGCCGACGCTAAAAGAGCTGATTACTTTGGGGCAATGCCCCGCAAAAAGCCCTTTTAAGGGCTGGTAATAGAGATGATTACTTTGGTAGTATAGAATAGGGTAGGGCATTTTTTTATTTTGGGGGGATTTTTTATTTTATTAGGTGGCTTAGATTAGGTGTAATTAATTTAAACTTCTTGTAATTATTTTTTATTTTTTGTAATTTAGTGTTTGTTTGTTTTTGTATTATAGAATAGTTTATTTTATTGTATTTTAATTTAGCTAATTGTAGGTAATTTATTTAATTAATTTAATGATAGTGTAGTGTTAGGTGTATTTGTAACTTAGGTTAGGATTTATTTTACAGGTAACTTTGTACTAATTTTAACTAGGTAGCTATTAAATAGTTATTAACTATTTAATAGCTATTGTACCTAGTTAAAATAAATACAAAGTTGCCTGTAAAATAAATATAAATCCTAACATAGCTACAATGTAACTATTAGTTGTATTGTAGCTATATTAGGGTTTATTTGATAGGTAACTATATAGTTTTAAATAGGATTAATTTAGTTAATTTTAGGAATAGTGATGTAGTGAACATAAAATTTTCCTGTATCAACTATATAAAATCCTACAGTACCATTGTATGTAGCATTAAGCTATATAAAGCAAACTTAACACAGGCTTACAGGTTACTTATTAAATATGCAAGTTGGCTATAGACTGAGAGAAGGTTTGCTAAATAAGGTAGACATTAGGATTAGCGTCAGACTAATATGGCCTTATTTAACAATAGAGCTGAAGGTGGGAACCTATATGGCTATAGAGTTATTAGGAAATGTGACTTATAACAGGGTATCTGGTAGCAAATAATGAAACAGTGCTAGAACTTCTAGAAGAGTCAGGGACAATTGGGTTATAAAATGAATAAGAGATACACCCCACCAAATACAGTCTTAGATGTAACTCCCATGGACTGTATTAAAAAGGATAAATAAGACACTGTAAATAGAAAGATCACACATATCCTAACATTATGTAAGGCCAATATTTGTGATATATATTCATCTAGGAATGTGGCTGTCTAACTCACTCATTAATCTGATTCTGAGTCCCTAAGCCCTGTATGATCAGTGAAAATGTTATATATAATGTGGTAGGATAGTCTTAGCTGTGAACTTTAAGCTGAGTTTTCTCCTGAAGATTAAAATAGTAAGGGGCACAGGATAGGAACCAATACTTGACACGTGGATATCAGCGTAAACAACACCGAAAGCCACATTATCCTTGTACCTTTCTTTTAAATTAAACTATCCCCAAAATCTCACTCCACGTGGGGATAATATGTAACTCAAAGGCCTCAGCAAGTGTTGACCTTAAGCGCAGTGAGGAAAGATATATATGAGGGTTATATGCAAGCTTACACAATTAAGAACTTTTGAAAGTGCAAGGAATAATAAATGTGAACATCTATGCCAAACATACAAATTGTGGTCCTCAATGCAGATGTATCATAAAGTCTCTCCAATGATCGCCCATTAGGAGTGAGATAAGTGACCTGTTCTGTAAGTAAAGGCAGATACACAAGTCCATAGTAGCTTACAGCACATGGCCTTTAATTCAAATCTGAGCAGTTCCAAATAATCACAGGTGTGTGTTGTCATGACTTGTAGGGACATCACCATACAGCCCTGCGGCAGGGGACATACAAAATTATTGCAAAATATATAGCCGGGGGAAAGTTCTCTAGGCAATTTCAAACTTTGGATGGATAGGGTTCAGTCTGTTTCAGGGATCTAAGATCTTGTTCAGTGTGCGGGGTATCTTTAGAATAAGGTGGGAAATATGTAAAAGAAACTTATCTCATGAATCCCGAAAGACAAGCTGGGCTGCTGTGAAGCGTCACAAAAGCTATCCTTTAGCCACTAACGGCTACCGGTATAACTCTGTTTCTATCTGTAAGCCATGTGCTCCGGTGCAAATACATGGTGCTCACTCGCTGTTGTGTCTGAAGATCCGGGAGGACTTTAGTGGGTGACATATTAGGAAAGTTTAGAGCTCTGTTCAGGGAGCGTACATTAAAGGCAACATCAATGCAGCAACTCTGAAGACCAATGTGAAAGGACCAATCTTTGGGGTCTAACCGGCTATGGCAAGTAGGCTGTTTGGCAATGTGTAGGGGATACTTTAGTGTGGATACTTCATGCTCACCGCTGGGCTGTAATGCGTGCCAGAGATAGAGTTCCGTTCTGCGGTCTGAGCGCCAGTCCCTCCAGTTGTCGTCGGCCCTCCTCTCAGAGATAAGAAGATGCGTGGATAATGCAGATCCGGGTTTAGTAGGGCCACCTTCAGGAAAGTGAAGCACAGCTATGTCTGCTCTGACCCCCGCTCCAACCGGCCGCTCTGGAGCAGGAGCCAGGTGAGTGGCAGTGAAGGTGAGAGTAGCGGCAGACCGCATGGGTAATGAGGGAAGGTTGTGGCTGGTCATATCAGCCGTCATGTCCTGTTGACGATGAACCCGAAGGGGTATGTTGTTAGATTTCCCCTCTGGAGGGTCAGAAGATTGCTCCTGTCTGAGCGATAGGCTTTGAGAGAGGATGCGGAACTGAGTGTCCATGCGGTGCCCCAACGCCGCCAAAGCATCCATAAGTATAGCGTCCATCTTCTTAGGTTGACGTGGGGTCAGATCTGGAATCTCTATGAGAGCCGTAGAAAGGAGAGAATAAGGTAAATGCCTTTAGATTCAAGATGTAAGGGCTTCGATCTATAGACGGTTGGCTCTTCTCTACCATGGGCCTCGTTATGCCTTTGCCCTCCTTGCTTCTGCTATTGAGCTCGCGGCTGACTGCTAATTACTCCAAAGTATGCACTGAAAAGTTTGCGAATAAGTCTTATCTGCACTTTATCTTGTAGGATGGTATTTTGGGGCTATTTAGTGGCTTTTAGTTAGTTATTAGAGCAGGAGCTCCTGGATTCTGCGTCTGCTCAGCTCAGTGGTTGACTCCACCCCCCAGTTTCTAAATTTTATCCTGAGTTTAGAAATACCCAATGTTAACATGTTCTTTGCTTTTTTGCAAGTTATAGGGAAATAAATACAAGAAGCACTTTGCTATTTCAAAACCACTTTTTTTCAAAATGAGCGCTAGTTACATTGGAACCCTGATATAATACCTGAATATCCCTTGACATGTATATATTTTTTTTTAGAAGACATCCCAAAGTATTGATCTAGGCCCATTTTGGTATATTTCATGCCACCATTTCACCGCCAAATGCGATCAAATAAAAAAAAATTGCTCACTTTTTCACAAACTTTAGGTTTCTCATAGAAATTATTTACAAACAACTTATGCAATTATGGCATAAATTGTTGTAAATGCTTCTCTGGGATCCCCTTTGTTCAGAAATAGCAGACTTATATGGCTTTGGCATTGCTTTTTGGTAATTAGAAGGCTGCTAAATGCCACTGCGCATCACACGTGTTTTATGCCCAGCAGTGAAGGGGTTAATTAGGGAGCATGTAGGGAGCTTGTAGAGTTAATTTTAGCTTAAGTGTAGTGTAGTAGACAACCCAAAGTATTGATCTAGGCCCATTTTGGTATATTTAATGCCACCGTTTCACCGCCAAATGCGATCAAATTTAAAAAAAAAAAAAATTTTTTTTGCAATTTTAGGTTTCTCACTGAAATTATTTACAAACAGCTTGTGCAATTATGGCACAAATGGTTGTAAATGCTTCTCTGGGATCCCCTTTGTTCAGAAATAGCAGACATATATGACTTTGGCGTTGCTTTCTGGTAATTAGAAGGCCGCTAAATGCTGCTGCGCATCAAACGTGTATTATGGCTAGCAGTGAAGGGGTTAATTAGGTAGTTTGTAGGGAGCTTGCAGGGTTACTTTTAGCTTTAGTGTAGAGATCAGCCTCCCACCTGACACATCAGACCCCCTGATCCCTCCCAAACAGCTCTTTTCCCTCCCCCACCCCACAATTGTCCCCGCCATCTTAAAGGGATATTAAACACTTTGAGATGGTAATATAAAATGATAAATTGTTTATAATAAAACAACTCTGCAATATACTTTTATTATTTATTTTGTCCTCTTTGCCTGTAATTCCATTCTGAAATTGTGAGCTTTTCAGTTCCTGTTAGAAATGGAAGTGCAGAACACTGTTAAATCCAGCACAACCATTGGCTGCACACTCTAGTGACCTATTTATAACGGTCCTTAATTGGCCACAACAAAGAAGGTAACACAAGTTACAACATGGCAGCTCCCAGTGTTTTATAGGCACTAAAACTTTACACTTATTTTGTCACTTTTTAAACAACTAATGAAACTTTAAAAAATACATCTACATGTTAGTCATGGACTAATCTTTTCTTTGAATGCATCATTCTATCTAGCATGTATTTAGGTTTTAAAACATTTTTTATAGCATATTTACATATGCTGTGGTGTAGCATCCCCTCTTAGCCCCAACCTCCCTGATCCCCCCCAAAACAGTTCTCTAACCCTACCCATTTGCCTTATTGGCGGCCATCTTGGGTACTGGCAGCTGTCTGCCAGTACCCAGTTTGCAAAAAAAAGTATTTTTTTCTGGGGTTTTTTTTTTCTGTAGTGTAGCTTCCCCCCACAGACCAACCCCCACCACCTGCCTGATGTTTTTTTTTTTTTTTAATTTTAATTCCTTTCTTTTTTAAATTTAACACCAACTTTTTCTGTAGTGTAGCGGTTCCCACCCGCTCCCTCCCCGTGCACGCGCCCGCCCCTGCCCTCCCGTGCACGGGCGCGCGTCCGTGCATGCCCCTGGACATCCCCGCCTACGATCCCGTCCCCCTCCACATCACCGATGGCCACCACCCGCCTCCCACACAGGCTCCCACCCACCAACGATACCGGCCATCGATGTCCGATGCAGAGAGGGCCACAGAGTGGCTCTCTCTGCATCGGATGGCCAAGGGGTGTTATTGCAGGATGCCTCGATATCAAGGCATCACTGCAATAACCGGAAAGCGGCTGGAAGCGAGCAGGATCGCTTCCAGCCACTTTAAACCCCTAATGTCGTACAGGGTACGTCGCTGGTCTTTTAAGACCAGGTTGTGTGCGATGTACCCTGTACAACACGCGTCATTAAGGGGTTAATGTACACTACTGTTACACCAGATATGAGTTGCACTGGTGTGACACTGTGCCCTGGCAGGCCCTGAAACGCACACGTGTGAAGGAAACTGACTGCTATTATTTCACAGTCAAATTTCTAGTTTTTTTTTTAATGTACACTACTGTTACACCAGATATGAGTTGCACTGGTGTGACACTGTGCCCTGGCAGGCCCTGAAACGCACACGTGTGAAGGAAACTGACTGCTATTATTTCACAGTCAAAAAAGTGTTGTTTTTTTTTAAATGTACACTACTGTTACACCAGATATGAGTTGCACTGGTGTGACACTGTGCCCTGGCTGTCCCTGAAACACACACGTGTGAAGGAAACTGACTGCTATTATTTCACAGTCAAAAAAGTGTTGTTTTTATTAAATGTACACTACTGTTACACCAGATATGAGTGGTGGCACTGGGCAAGTGGGCACAGTATACGCTGTGAGCCTGACACACATGCTGGCAGGCAGGCAACTGCAATTAGATTACACAGGGAAAAAAAAAAAAAGCAGACTGATGTTCCAGCCCTAAAAAGGGCTTTTTGGGGTGCTGTCCTTACAGCAGAGATCAGATGAGTCCTTCAGGACTGTAGTGGACACTGAATACACTAGCCTAGCTATCGATTTCCCTATTAAATCAGCAGCAGCTACACTGTCCCTCCTCTCACTAAGAATGCAGCTTCCGAATGAATCTAAAATGGGTGCTGTCCAGGAGGTGGGAGGGTCTGGGAGGGAGGGTCTGCTGCTGATTGGCTGGAATGTGTCTGCTGACTGTGAGGTACAGGGTCAAAGTTTACTCAATGATGATGAATAGGGGGTGGACCGAACATCGCATATGTTCGCCCGCCGTGGCAAACGCGAACAAGCTATGTTCGCCGGGAACTATTTGCTGGTGAACTATTTGGGACATCACTATTTAGGAATATTATTTCGTTTCATTTAAATTATATTTATGTTAGGGGGGTGTTAGGGTTAGGGTTAGAGTTAGGTTTAGGGGTTAATAACTTTATTATAGTAGCAGCGACGGTGCGGGCGGGAGATTAGGGGTTAATAATTGTAGGTAGGTGGCGGTGATGCTAGGGAAGGCAGATTAGGGGTTAATACAATTTATTATAGTGTTTGCGAGGCGGGAGTGCGGCGGTTTAGGGGTTAATACATTTATTATAGTGGCGGCGAGGTCCAGTCGGCAGATTAGGGGTTATTAAGTGTAGGTAAGGTAGCGGCAACATTGGGGGGGCAGATTAGGGGTTAATAAATATAGGGGTCAGAGATGTTAGGGGCAGCAGATAGGGGTTTATAGGTATAATGTAGGTGGCGGCGGTGTCCGGTCGGCAGATTAGGGGTTAAAAATGTTTATTATAGTGGCGGCGATGTGGGGTAGCCTCAATTTAGGGGTACATAGGTAGTTTATGGGTGTTAGTGTACTTTGTAGCACAGTAGTTAAGAGCTTTATATTCATGCGTTAGCCCATAAAGCTCTTAACTACTGAATTTTTTTGGCGGTAGGAGTCTTGTCGGTAGAGGGTCTACCGCTCACTTCTCCCAAATACCAGCGTTAGGCAGATCCCATTGAAAAGATAGGATACGCAATTGGCGTAAGGGGATCTGCGGTAGCCTGGAGTCGCGGTGAGGAAGTGAGCGTTAGACCCTTTCCTGGTTGACTCTAAATACCAGCGGGTGGTAAAAAGCAGTGTTAGGAAAAAAAAAGGTAAAAAAAAAACTAACACTAAAGCCTCAAATAGGTACTCACAGTTTCAGAAATCTGGCAGAGAAGGTCTTCTTCCAGGCGGGTTCATCACCTTCATCCACAGCGAAGGAGGTGTGGAGCAGAGGTCCAGAGCGGTCTTCCCAGATGTGGCGATCCTCGGTGGTGGTCATCTGTTGCGGCGGCGGCGATCCTCAGCAATGGCGGTGGTCCTCGGTGGCATGGAGGCTCCTCTTCATCCACTGTCTGTTGTATACTGAATATTGAATGCAAGGTACCGCAATCAATTTGCGGTACCTTGCATTCCTATTGGCTGAATTTTTAAAAAGAACCAATAGGATTAGAGCTACTGAAATCCTATTGGCTGTTCAAATCAGGCTTTTAAGGGCTATTGGTAGTTTATTCTTAGATGAGGGGGTGTTTTTATTTTGGGGGGCTTTTTTATTTTCATAGGGATTAGGTTTAATTTTTTTATTTTGGATAGTGTTGTTTATTATTTTTTGTAATGTTAGCCTTTTTCATTTTTTGTAATTTTAGATTAATGTAATGTATTTTTTTTTATTTTTATTTTAATTGTAATGTAGTATTTTTTTAATGTAATTAAGGAGTTAATTTAGGGGGTGTTAGGTTAGGGGACTTAGTCATTAAATTAGTTTTTTGCGTTGTGGGGGTTGGCGGTTTAGGAGTTAATAGGTAAATTAGGTTTAATGCGTTGTGGGGGGTTGGCGAATTAAGGGTTAACAGATGTATTAGGTAGTTTGCAATGTTGTGGTTGGCGGATTTAGGGGTTAATAATTTTATTGGGTATTTTATTTTTTTCTTAATACTTTGTGCGGGTGGTTAGTTTATTTTTTTCTTAATAGTTCGTACAGGTGGTTGTTTTTTTTTTTTAAATACTTATTGCGGGCGGTTAGCTTTTTTTTATTACTTATTGCAGACATTTCATTTTTTGTTTTTTTTAATACTTATTGCGAGTGATAAGGTTTTTTTTTGTAATGCTCTGTTTGTCTTTGCTGCATCCCGGAGGATTAAAAAAATAGTAGGGTGGTGAAAGAATCCGCTGGTCCATAACTTGTCCACCTGCTCTGAGGCTGCAAAACATAAAAGGAACAAAATGCAACGCGTTTCTCAGACCACCGTCTGTTTCATCAGAGAAGCCTGATGAATCAGACGGTGGTCTGAGAAACGCGTTGCATTTAGTTCCTTTTATGTATCAGAGTCATATGGTTGACATCTGACTTTTATTGCCATTAAAATTGTGGTATCTTTAATACTTTCCCTGAGAGTCTGAGCTTGTTTTTATCCATTGAGGACATCAAGGATACCGGCACTAACGCTGAGACAGTGAGCTGGGATACTGAAATCTCCCAGTCTGCCCTATTTAGCACAATTGGGTGCTGCTCCACTTGTGAGTATTCATTTAGCATTCTATATACCCATTTACATCCACTGTATCACACTAGGAGGCGCCTTTGTTTTGTGATTCTGTTCACAGAGAAAATTTGTATCATGGTCGTTTTTATTTGGCAAAGAGCTGACTCCTGATTTGGGTGTGATCAACTCAGAAGGTGCTGCAGATTAACAGCAGGAACATTCATATTAAGAGGACATCCACTCTTTTGGATCAATCTAAGGACTGGTATCTTTCTTTAGAGACCTTATCAGCACTGGTATATCATTAATGTTATACGTATAACATCTAATTTGTTCCTTAGGTTTTTAACTTCCTATTTTGGTTCCATTCATACTAACATAGTTATATACTTTGTTATACACTTTGTGATTATATTAATATAAGAATTCTTTTGGTAATAGTGTTGTATTAGCAATTGCTCTTTTGCGCCCCGTAGAGTTGACACATGGGGGCCTATCTATCAAGCTCCGTATGGAGCTTGAGGCCCCATGTTTCTGGCGAGCCTGCAGACTCGCCAGAAACACCAGTTATGAAGCAGCGGTCTAAAGACCTCTGCTCCATAACCCTGTCCGCCTGCTCTGATGAGTTGGACAGGAATCATGGAAATCAACCCGATCAAGTACGATCGGGTTGATTAACACCCCTGCTGGCGGCCCATTGGCCATGAGTCTGCAGGGGGCGGCGTTGCACCAGCAGCTCTTGTGAGCTGCTGGTGCAATGCTGAATACGGAGAGCGTATTGCTCTCCGCATTCAGCGATGTCTGTCGGACCTGATCCGCACTGTCAGATCAGGTCCGACAGACATTTGTTAAATATGCCTCTTAGTGTGATCAGCAAGTCCCTTTTTATACCTGTATCAGGATGATTGACTGCCTCCTCTTCCACTTGATTGGTCGCAAGCAAGCAGGGGACGGCAATGCATGTTAAATGCGGGCAATGTACTGCTGCCCACTCACCATGAGACTGGACATTCAAGGTTCATTACAGTGCACCTCGTCCACCCTGCAAATATAAATAAAGCTTATTTCTATAGAAGAGTGCTCCTGAGTTGCTGCTAGCTGTAAAGTTGCCCCTGATTTCCATATACTAGCAGCGGCTTGAGAAGTTGAGAGTGCACAGTTATAGAATGCTATTGGCTGTACCGCTCTGTATCACCTACATTTATGGTGTTGTTTCAAATTAAAAGCTCTTTGTAACATTATCCATCAATTTAAATGGCTGTATCAAAATAATATGCTGCTGATTACCAGTGACAATATAGCCAGGGTAAGGGTAACCCAGTTATGTGATAAAATGTCTGTGCTACTTAATTAGACAAAATATTATTGCAAGCTTTTAAAATAGGTAGTGGTAACACAATAGGTTATACTTGATAAAGGGACAACAGCTTCAAACTGGTAAGACAATTACAGCTATGTGATGCTTAGAATTAGAGGTGTGCCGTTGTTCCAAAAAGAAGTCAGAAAGTATCACACATTTATCTTTTTAAAATAAATTCTCCTGTGAATAAACTATTTTTTTACGTGTAGGAGTTGCATTAAATTTTCACAGCTTTCACTTAAATGAACAAGAAGCCCACATTCTTTTATTTCACAATTCAGATAGAGCATGCAATTTTAAACAACTTTCCAATTTACTTCTATTATCTAAATTGCTTCTTTTTCTTGGTATACGTTGTTTGTGCACTAGTGGTAGACAGCTGCTGATTAGTTGCTGCACTGACATCTCTGTCACCAACAGAATGAAGATATTTCATAATAGAAGTAAATTGGAAAGTTATGAAAAACTGTATGCTCTACCTGAAACATGAAAGAAAAGTTGTACAGTAGGTTTCGTGTCCCTTTATTTAACATGTTTTACTGTAATATACATGATATAAATATTTTAAGTATCATGTCCTTTTAATCCATTAAAAAATTTACATTCAGCTTATTGCACTACTCCAAAAAAGTTTAGTAATTACAAACTGCCAGATTACAAGTAGAGCGCTAAATATCACTTTTACCAGGGCAATATTTGCTCACCACTGAGAAATACCAGCGCACGCTAATGTGCGCTGGTATTACAAGTAGAGAGCAATGTGAATGCAAGCTCGCATTCTCATTGCTGGGAAACATTGTGCTCACAAGAGTGTGTTTCCATAGGCTCCAATGTAAGACTCGTTCTCATGCCGTGAGACATGGCATGAGAACTAGTGCAGCGAAGGGGTAAGCCAAGCAGCGATGGCAACAAATTGTAAACATAAATGTATATGACTATATACATATATATTTATGTTTTAATATGTGTATATACACATATTAACACATTAACCCATTGAGTGCTAATGGCGGCTCTGAGCCGTCACAGAGTTTCCCACTCTGGTGATAATGACGGCTTAGAGCCGTCACTAGCATTCTCCAACCTTGAGGGAGATCTGGGGGCTCCCACCCGTTCCTACCCTGGCGATCGTGCCTGTAGAGTGACAGGCACCACCGGGGCTTCACTTTTTGCATGGTAACGTCACGTGCAATAACGTGATGACGTCACTGTGCAACTTTATTTATACTTAACAATGTTAAGTATAGGAGCAGGGGGCATGCTGCTTAGAAGCCTGTATCTCAAGCATCTAAGCAGCTACAGACCCCCAAGACCCACCATTGGAAAGGTAATAGCCTACCCTTTCCAACAGTGTAAGTCTTGGTAGTCTGAAAAAAATAAACAAAAAGTTTTAAAAAAATTGTTTAAAAAAAGCAAAACAAAAAAAACAAACATTAAAAAACCTTAGCACCTAGGTGGGAAAGTTCTTAGTACTCAAAGGGTTAAATATATTTGTATATAAGCATACACATATATATTATAAGGGAACACACAGTTCCCATAGACCGCAATATAAGGGGACTTTTCAGTGACATATTTTTTCTAACACCCCACAGCCCCCGACTTCTGCCACCAAAATCAGCAAATAAAAAAAAAAACTATATTTTTTTTAAGAAAACTAACACATACGTTTGGGGGCAATTGGGGCACATTTAGACTTCTGGTTAATTTTCAGAGTGTTAATTGCTACTGCGTGCTCACGGTAGCAATAAGCAGCCACTTGTAGTGGCTAGTTCTTTATCGCGCTCCAACAAACATGCAAATTTGCCCATTTGCTGGCGTGCAATAATTTAGCGCTCCATTTGTAATTTAGACCAAAGAGTTTTATGTCCCTTTAAGCTTCAAATCCTATTAAGTGACTGTGTTCAGAAAATCTATAAAAAAAATAAAAAGTATAAAGCAAGATATTGAAGAGAAGATCTTGAAAATTCTGAAAATATAGCTAAATCACCACAGCAGCATAGCTGCGTGTATCTTGCAGTGCAAAGAATGAGGTGTGTATGACTGACCTGTTTTGAAGTTTCCAGTGAGGAGGTCTCTTATTCTGTACTGCACAGGTGTCTCTATGGATTCATTTTAAAGAGGAAGTTTTCAGACCCTGTACTGTGATAGCTCCAGGTTGGGAAGAACAGAAGAGAATATAATTCTTTTCTGCTACCATGCTGATTTAGCTCACAGTTAATTTAGTTGCTAGCAACTCTCTTATATTTCATGTTCTCAGTGAGATCCATTTCAAATTGGCTTATGTCAAGGAGGAAAAATGGAGTGAAAGCAGGGAAAACTAACAGGATATTTTAACATTTTACTTTTGTGCCAACATTTCTCAAATGCAATTTTTCTGACATATATGTATTTATTCAAAACACGGAGCCAAGTAAGATTGATTCCTAACACAGATGATAAAAAAATGAAAGATGATGTATGCTATTTGTAAGGTATTTCAATTACAAGATCCATTCACATTGACACTAAATATACAGTACATGGAGTGAAAATTACATTAATCATTGATACAAAAGTGAGAAAAATCAAGAATGGATAAATAGAAGAAGGTACGTTTAACCCAAAATAATTATGTCATGTATATAAATGCTGATTTAAAAAGTGTGTGTATATGTATGTATGTATGTGTGTATGTTGTGTGTGTATATGTATGTATGTGTGTGTGTATATATATATATATATATATATATATGTGTGTGTGTGTGTGTGTGTGTGTGTGTGTATGTATGTGTGTGTGTGTGTGTGTATGTATGTGTGTGTATGCATGTATGTGTGTGTGTGTGTATGTGTGTGTATGCATGTATGTGTGTGTGTGTATGTATGTGTGTGTATGCATGTATGTGTGTGTGTGTATGTATGTGTGTGTGAATGTGTGTGTATGCATGTATGTGTGTATGTATGTATGTATGTGTGTGTGTGTGTATGTATGTGTGTGTGTGTGTGTCATTTGGGATTGCAATGTTCCTTGTCAGAGAGGGATTTCTTGGTATTTTAAGGCTGGGCTGACCTTGTTAGGCAGGATCAGACTGATATGCTTCAGGATAGTTATTTTCTAAGAAAAACAATATTGGGATAAAAGAAGATGCACCCAGGTGGTAAATTACCATAGAACAAGCTTTTCCCTAAGGGAAAAGGGGAAAAGTGGACTCTTTCCCCAATGTGCTTAGAGGACTATGGCTGCACCTCACTGACAAGACCCAAAAGATTGTCTGTGAAGTCTTAAACTGCAGGACACACTCATCGGCCTTGTCACCTACCTGTCATGGGTTGGGAACATGCCTTTATTGGGGGAGTGGCATGACCTGATGCAGATATTTGATTTAGAAACAGACATAGATGTGTTCTTTGTTGCAATGGCGAAAGATTTGCCAAGACTGAACTTTCCCCAGACTGTTCGGGTGTTTGTGGATGCTGAACAAAAGGATTTTGGATTGTTAAAGGGATATAAAAACCCTAATTTTTTCTTTCATGATTTTAATAGAGCATGCAATTTTAAGCAACTTTCTAATTTACTCCTATTATCAATTTTTATTCATTCTCTAAGTATCTTTATCTGGAAAAGCAGGAATGCTAAATGTAGCTGAAAGTTGTATGCTCTATTGGAATCATGAAAGAACAAATTTGGGTGTAAAATCAATGATTATGATTTTTGGGTTTCCTTGCAAGGAGATAATTTGTATTCAGCCTTTTTTCCAGCATGGTGCTTTTGATGTTTCCTTTACGTCTGAAGACTTTACATCACAATGTTATCAGAATGCTGTGTCCTTGAAGAATCACCCTGATTTAAAGGGTTTTCTTTTTACTCATAGTATGGGGAAACTAAAGAAAGTGGCCATGCTGGTTCATGTGTATAATCAATTTTTAATTATTCCTTCATAGTGAACTGGTTGCAGAGATACTATTCCTGGGTTGGTCCTGCTGAAAGACTTACAAATGCTTATGAAACATTTGCCGGGAAAAAGAGGTTTTATGTAAAGGTCATTTTGGATGAGGCAGGAGACGTGAGACAGCATCCTCCCCAAACGTTTTCCATCAATGGTACTTGTGGCTACCTTCTGAATCCATTTATGCCTTAAGTCTTTGTTACTTTGTATATATTGTTTATAATGTGTGTTTTTGTTTTAATTAATAAATCATATCTATCTGTATAGTCTCCCTTAATGTTCATAGTATACAGACGAAAGCTAGACATGCTTCTATTTTTTATGTGCTGTCTAATATTAATAGTGATATCTTCTGTTTGCAGGAATGTCATTTAGACTCTACATTTAAAGAGGCAGTATAGTCACTGTTGTAATCTGTATGGTCGTATTCTGCAGAATGTTATGTGGTCGTTGGAGTTTTGTTTAGGGAGTGGACTATAAAGAATTATGGGTGGAACATATTGCTATGGGAAGGGTCCTTGTGGTTTTGTTTCTTTTTCATGGGGTTGTTTATTGTTTATTTAATGTGTATGCTACTGCAGATAAAGGGCAAAGAATTGTTTTTTTTCCCCTAAATTGGGTATGTTTTTGGGTGGGAAGGTGTTTAGATTTTTGGTTGGGGATTTTAATTGTGTCTTAAGAGTAGAGAATAGGACAGGTGTTGTAGAGGGCTTTTTGGATACATCTAGCAATGATTTATGTGATTTAGTTAGTATTTTTGGTTTGAAGGATGAAAAAGTACAGTACAGAGCAGATGAATGTATTTTATGTGACCTAAGTTCTAAGGTTAGAGTTGAGTATGGAAGAAGTGTGTTGAAGTTAAATTTGAGTTTGTTGGAGGATGAATGGATTGTTGAGCATATTGTGAGGAAGTATAAATAGATGGCATATAATCATCCTACCACTATCCCTGCCTTATATATCTATTCACTGACTAGCATTCACCTCCCTTTAGGAGGGTGTGTTCTCTAATTAATATACAACACCTTTGGGTCCTAAATCTGTGTACCTTGTTTACTGAGCTCCATATAAATTCAAAGCATATTTCATTTTTTTTTAAAACTAATCTTTCTTTGTTTTCAAATAAAAAACATTTCTTTTAATATATTTTCTCTGTGTTAGAGGCTAGAAATGTCATATTCCTTCCTTTGTGACAACAATTCTCTTCTTCTTAAAAAATGTTTATATTAAGCAGTTAATACCAGAAAGAAAGCATACAGACTTATCCTCCATATGATATGGGTAAGTGTCTTAAATTGTGCATGGGTTAAATCTATCAATTGATATCAACAAGGAGCACAGCAAAAACTATTTTTTCTTAATGCTAACATAGGTTTATATTAGCAATGTTCAATAATCAGGATTGAAATGGCAACAATTTCTTTATAAATATATTTGCATGAAGGTTTCATGTGCATATATAACTCCCACTCCCCAACTATGTTGATAACCCTAATATGTTATATCAAGCGCAATGTTTTTTCTATTTTCATTTATAGCTACAATGTAGCTATAATATGGACACTATGTACTTCCGTGTTTTTGGTTTGGCTATAATCCAATTGGCCTGTATGCGTCAATTGTAGGAGTGTTGGGGGCGTGACTGCTCTAGAAATGTCCAATCAGGGCGGGGTAGGGTACTCGTATTGATGCCCCTACAGACAGCCAATAGCTGTCACCGACATCCTCCAAAAGGTCCTCACCTCAATAAACAACCAGGACCACAAGTTTCTTCTATTTAATTTATCCCGATCTACAAGTGGGGACCAAGATCTCCCTTAAAGCATTGCCCAATGTATAAAGATCATATGTCTACTATACCTCATTCATAAATCGCAAAGTGCAGATTTTTCACCAAATACCGTACTAACAACAATATATTATATCAATAAGATGATGATTATGATATATAGAAAGGATAAATTTCATATGTCTACAACTCCACAACCAACTGAGTGCTTCCACTGTGTCAATAACCATGATATTTGGAATGCCTAATATCCAGAACATTGCTATTCTATGTTTACTTACATAGCTATAATACCGGTATGATACACTTCCGTGTTTTAAGTTTAGCTAAAATCCGATTGGCCTGTATATGTCGAATATAGTAGTATTTGGGACGTAACTACTTTAGATATGTCCAATCAAGGCGGAGTAAGAATACTCATCTAGCGAGTCAATGTGACTATAAATATATCCTGATTTGATATGTCACCTTATTAGCCCAATGTGAAATATAATGTAGCTTGTCCTAAACCAACGTGTCCATATATATGTTTTTTTCTAAATGTTATTAAGCCTAAATATTTGATAAGATCAATCTCAGTGTGTATATAACTATCCTTTGAATTTAATATTATATAAAACTATACTAAATATTAATTTATAATAGTAGTGTATGTGATGCAAAAGGTGTGATGGTTGCTTTTATTAATCCAATTTGTGTATGGTGTAGTGTTGTCTATAATAACCTATGAATAAATCAATAAATAAATATATTAATATAACCTAAAAGTAATGTGATCTATATAAATAAAAATAAGTTGTACTTCCGGTGGGCAGGCTTACAGGGCAGACGTGCTTAGATGGAGCTCCGCAAGTCAGAGAATAATTAAGTGCCTTTATATACCTCTACAGTGCTGCCCAACCTCTCACACCTGATTTGCCGGGTAGGGGATTACTTGCGCCGGCCATCGACCTTAAGTGAGCAGGACATAACATCAGTCCTGGCAGCCGGGAGCCTTGAGGTGCATAGCGCTCCAGCCGCAACATCGCCATCTTTGTTTCCAGTGCGGCGGACTACATCACATACAGCAAGCTGTTAACGGAGTATCAGAGGGCAGGTAAAAGCCTAACTTCACGGAGCGGTTTTGCTTGTGCCGCATTTGTGTAGCTGCTGCTTTGATATATCTGACATTTAAGGGAAAAACAAAAGAGCGTCCCCGGGCCTGGGGGCTTCATGTGACATTTTTTTTCTGAGGCCTGATCTTAGAGAGTAATTGTGTGTGGAAGGGGTGGATAGTGAGCCAAACTACTGGGACATATAAAGACTGGCATTATTTTGGGTGCTGCCCCTGCTCATCATATAAAGAGTTTACACTTGCAGGAATGTTTCTGCTCTGAAACAGAGGAGGAGAGAGAAGCCCTGCTTGTTGCTGCCACGTGGCTTAACGGAGGGGAAACTTAAGAGGAGATAAGACACCTTTCTCAATAAAATATAAATCCCTTCCCTAGCAGCCCTCATTCCTGCTGTTATACCTCTCTGTTTCATTTTTTTCACTTTATTTGCTGTTGGGGTGCCTGCTCTGGAGTGGGTATACACGGTGGAACAAGTAGTTTGCTTTCCCTGACCCCACACTTCTATGGACACCACACCACTTCTCTGTCATCAAGACTAGGCTGGGATTGTTTAATTAACAGGCTGGTAGGGCCACATGAAAGTTGACAAATATTTTCAAAGACTGTCACCTGCTACTTCTGCCACCATGAGCCACAGAGGGAAAACTGCAGAGAAAAAGCAAAAACAATCTGTGAAACTACAGCATGACCAGCAGGCCATGGGGGACCCCATGAATCAGATTCCAGATCAGGCTTCTCTCTTGCAAGAACTTAAATCATTCTTCCTTCCTAAAATGGAATCTCTACAATCGGGGGTGGATACCCTGACATCTGAGGTGCGTCAATTCTCCTCCAGACTTAATACGGTGGAGTTGCGCATCTCTGATGTGGAGGATCGGCAGAATAGCCAGGGGATTACTCTTAAGCAGCTGGTCAAACAAAACAAATTACTCCAGGATCGGGTTGACGACCTGGAGAACAGAAGCAGGCGTAATAATCTACACATCATTGGCGTCCCAGAATCTGTCAAGGGGAAGGACCTCTTGGAGTTCACTGCTCTGACCTTCCCACGAATGCTGGGGATCCCCTCCGACATCCTTCCCATTGATGTTGAAAGGGCCCACCGGATTGGGCCAGAACGTACACTTGAACACCTCAACTCAAGACCTAGACAGGTTATCTTTAAATGTTTAAATTTCCAGGAGAAGATCAGGATACTCCGCGCCTACAGGAAGTTAGCTTTGAGGGTTCCCGCCTGCTGCTTTTTCAGGACTTTTCATCAGAGGTTGCTAAGCAGAGAAAGGACTTCGCCCCTCTTTGTTCACAGCTCCACGAGCGGGGCCGTCAGGTGGCCCTGCTTTATCCAGCTAAGCTACGTCTACAAACTCCTCATGGGGTTAAATTCTTCCATACGCCCCAAGCACTCCAGAGTTATCTTGCAACGGAGAATCACCAACCCCCCACATGATCGGACCCCTGGAGGGTCAATCCAAATGACAATAACTGTCAAATAGGACATGTAAATGGAGGTCTTCTACCTCTCTATTCAAAATGTTTCACCTCCCTCCTGGCTCTCAAGGGGAGGGGGGTGTGCTCATTGAAGGCACTTCACTTGGCGAGAGAATGTTATGTGGGAGCCTCCTGCTCCCCCTCTATGTGGACTTCCAACCCCAGATGAGTATGCTACGTAAAAAAATACAAAATGTTATTGTTAGACTTTTGTTGTTTTGTCTGTATGCAGGTTCTCTTTTTTGTTACCTGATGGGTTTCCTGGTGAGGTGGGCGCAAGTTACCCTTTGTCCCTCTTGGGCTGACCACGGACGGCCCTGGAGGGGCATACTCCTAACCTTTTTTGAGGTCTTGTTGCTTGGCAATAACTTAGGGGCGCCTGTCCTCCCTCTGAAACCTAAGAAACTAGGGTGGTTCTTGGTTTTTAAAGGGACTGGGGTGGAAGGGGTGGCGGGGGGTCTTGCTGATATGTTGGGCCTGTTACTGTTATTGTTATTGGTTTTATTATTGTTAGTTTCACTACCGCTTGCTCTGCCTATTGTTGTATTTATTTTGCTAACCTATTTGTTCACAGGTATTATCCAATGTTATGTCGTGGGCTCCGTGGGGGGGGCGGCTGTGTGCGCTCCTTTGTCCCCTGTGGGCTGGCTTTGCCTGCTCCAGGGGGGGGGGCAAAATTCAAGCTATTACCGCTATGGTGCACTGTGACATGGAGGTGCCTGCGGCCGCCCCCCCCTCCTTGTATCCCTTGATATTCCTGTTGGCTTGGTTACAATATTTGATGACACTGACATACTTATATTTAATGGGGCACTGCAGATTATATCATTGTATGAGTATTTATGTTCTACATAATGGATGACTGTTTTCTCTCAAGGGGGATCCCCTCACCAGAATAATTATTAATTGTCTATGCTTGTTATTTACATTGCTCATTATGTTCTCTCAGATCTCATATTTTTGTAGTTTTCTTTTTAAATATTGATGCCTTTTTTTTTCTTCCTCTCCTCCCCCCATCTCTCGCTACCCCCGGGTCGCCCTGGGTGTATTCTGTGCTCTAGTGATTTGCGATGTCATTAAAATTTGTCTCATGGAACGTGGGGGGTATTAACTCCCCCATAAAACGCAAGGCTATACTTACCCATCTGAGGCGACAGGGGACAGACGTAGCGCTTATGCAGGAAACACACTTGACAGATGTGGAACATCTTAAGCTTAGGTCAGATTGGGTGGGTCATGTGGAATTTGTGTCCCACTCTAGCGCTAGTAGGGGCCTGGCCATTTTTTTTGGTAAACGCTTAGATACTCAGGTTAATCTGGTACAGACTGATGTAGATGGGAGATTTATATTGGTGCAAGCACAAATCAATTCCCTTGACTACACACTATGTAACATTTATGACCCTAATCATAGATCCCAGGATTTCTGGGAGGCCTTGACGAAATTTCTGCTCCCCCATATGGGCGAGAACCTTATAGTCGGAGGTAACTTTAATATCGCTCCCTCTCACACGTTGGACAGACTGTGGCTGGAGACCCCAACTAGAAGGGACCCCAAGACCAATTATAAGGCTAGATTTGAAACTAAAATCTTTAAAATGCTTGAATCATCCCTAGATGTATGTGATATTTGGAGGTTGCTGCATCCAGAGGGCAAAGATTTTACTTGTCTTTCTAGAGCTAAATCCACTCTGTCTAGAATTGACCTCTTTTTAATTCCTAATTCCCTGACTAACAAAGTCCAGATGTGTCGCATACAAGATATAGTTATATCGGACAATACCCCAGTCGAGTTAGTGCTGGGGACTAAGGGACCGTGCCCTAACAGAAACACCCTGAGATTTCCCTCCTATCTAGCATCCTCCACAAACTTTATCAAATTTCTAACACAGTCCTGGACGGACTATTATTCGGATAACATAGCCCACTTGGACAACCCCCAAACTATTTTGGGAAGCGGCCAAGACTGTACTTTCTGGTGCCATCATCTCCTATACCTCTAACCTCAGACATAGAACACGACAGAGACATAATGATCTTAGTAAGAAATTGGGTAAGGCATATCTGGCGTTCCGGCAGTCTAAGACGCGAGACTCCTATGAGGCTTATGTGGCGGTAAAGTCAGAGTTTGATGCATTTATGGGGCAGCAGGCTGCATCGGGTTCGCTGCGTACGGCTAGTAAATATTACCGTTTTGGGGCTCGGTCGGGTAAGTTTTTGGCGGCTCTCACAAAACCAAAGACTACCAGATCTAATGTAGTGGCACTGCGATTTCAGGGCAAAATGTTTCAGACGCCTGACGGCATAGTTAGGTGTTTTGCAGACTATTACTCCCAATTGTACCTTAGACAACAACCAGGCTCCCCTGAGCTGCAGAACTCTTTTTGGCGGTCCATTAAACTCCCGCAGCTGACGAAGGAACAAATGGACCTTCTGAATTCTCGTATAGTTCCGGATGAAGTCACGCTTACCTTAAAGTCCCTAGCATTGGGTAAGGCGGCGGGTCCAGATGGTCTGCCATCTGAATTCTATCGGATTCTGCATGCGCAGATTACACCGACCTTGACTAAACTATATAATACTTACTTTTTGGAAGACGCGTTGCCTTCGCAACATTTTGCCGCTGCCCACATCACCCTTATGCCTAAGGCTGGGAAAGATCCTTCCATGCCAGAGTCATATCGCCCCATCTCTTTACTAAACACTGACTATAAAATGTTCATGAAACTTCTGGCCACTAGACTGAAGACCATATTGCCATCCCTGTTACACCCTGACCAAACAGGCTTTGTGTTTAGGCGTACCTCTGTTGTCAACTTACGCAGGGTTCTACATGCGATCAATCACTACTGGACGAAAGAGACGGAGGGTGGGGTGACGGACAGACCGGAGGCCTTTCTGCTCTCCCTCAATGCAGAAAAGGCTTTCGACAGGGTGGACTGGACACATTTAACCAACACCATGACTAAGTTTAAATTTGACGGCCCCTTTCTCAATATTATCCACAAGATTTATGACTCCCCAACTGCTAGAATACTGACTAACGGCTTGTTTTCCCCTGACAGGGCTGCCCCCTTTCCCCCCTACTGTTCAACCTGGCATTGGAACCTTTGGCGCTCAAGCTAAAGCAAATCTTTCCTGGAATGAGGATCCGGGGTGTCCCCATACATCTGGCATTATATGCCGACGATATGCTTTTGTTTGTGGAGTCTCCGGCTCTATACATATCCCCCATATTACAAGCTATCTCGGAATTCGGCAG
Source organism: Bombina bombina (assembly GCF_027579735.1). Taxonomy (NCBI): domain Eukaryota; kingdom Metazoa; phylum Chordata; class Amphibia; order Anura; family Bombinatoridae; genus Bombina; species Bombina bombina. The sequence goes on along the minus strand of NC_069506.1, from coordinate 164,242,261 downwards.
TTTCTCTGGGTATAAAATCAACACATCCAAATCAGAAATACTGTGGCTGCATAGACACTCTGACTCCCCCCACACATACCCATTCAAGGTAATGGTCAACTCTCTCACATACCTGGGCATTCAGCTTCACAATAATCCTCAAAGGATTTATGACCTTAATATATCAGACAGATGCAAAACATTGTCCATTCAGCACCAGAGCTGGACTGATCTTCCTCTGGGACTGTCTGGACAGATTAACCTGGTAAAAATGTCGATTTTGCCTAAGATAATGTACCCTCTATTGATGCTACCCTTCCTTGTGACAAAAAAGGATCTGGCTATGCTTAACAGGGCAATGATCAATTTTATTTGGAGAGGGAGGAAGTCGCGCATAGCTGTCCACAAACTTAGTCATCCCTATCTTAGTGGGGGATTGGGTCTTCCCAATCTAAAACTATACAATTGGGCCACTCTAGCAAGACTGGTTACAGACTGGCAGCTTAACACTGCTCATTTTTATGAGCCACACTTGGAGGAGGCAGGATGTGCCCCTTGGGCCTTATCCTACTTACCCTATATTAGGCTGAAGGACGCACCGGTACAAATTTGCAATAATTTCTTGTACAGGGACGCCCTGAGAGCATGGAGTTTGCTTAATAAATATATGGGTGTCTCCTATCCATCTCCTAAGTTCATCCCCCTTATTGGTAATCAAGAATTCCCAGCGGGTAATGAATGTGAACCGTTTTGTCTCTGGAGCGCCGTGGGGCTTAAAACTGTGGGTGACTTCTTGGACCCCTTGCTACATTCCATTAGATCTTTTCAGGACATTAGGGACAGATTTCACATCCCACACAAACATTTCTACGCTTACCTGCAGGTTAGGCATTATATCTCCGGACTCCAGAGAGATAACCCCACATTTTGGAGTACTTCACCCTTTGCTGCCACACATACTCTGTTTAGGATAGGGGTCTTTGCTATCTCCAACCTTTATAAAGGATTGGTAAGACGCGGGGAGGAGGGGATGCAGACACAAATACTAGAAAGGCTGAGGGCCGACATCTCTCCAAAACTGGGCATTCAAGATTTGGGGAGAAGTCTGGAAATGGCTAGAGCAGCCACTCTAGCAATACCACTGAGAGAGGCGCAGGTTAGGCTACTACATAGAGACTACCTCACCCCTAATAGATTATCTAAATGGAACTCGGGGTGCCCTAACAGATGTGTTAAATGTAGAAAAGATTCTCTGTCTTTCCGACATTACCTTTTCACTTGCCCACTAATTAGACGCTTTTGGGGTCATTTTCAATACTGGGTGCGGACAAGCTTTCATCTATCCCTTATTATAGATATAGGCAAGGTGTTTCTCTTTCAATGGGATGACACCTACAAGCATTTGCATAAACTATTAACACTGTGTGTTTTGCTTGCGAGGCACTGCATACTAACTAGATGGATTCATAGGCAGCCCCCTTCCATTGCACAATTTAAACGGTGCTTAATGAAACAATTGTTTGTTGAACAATATGATGCCAAGCTAGATACAGAGCGAAGACTCCCCCACTTTCTTAAAAAGTGGCGACCCCTGATTGTCACGCTGGCTCCACCATTGCAACAGCAGGTTCTTAGGCCCTTCAGGCATCAGGAGGTTGTGCTGGCAGCTATATTAAGAGGGGAGTGGCAATGCCTAAACGACTATATGGAACCTCAAGATGGGATTGGTACTTATGAAGAGATGCTCTTTTGAATCGGGTGGGGACGGGGAGCCGGGGGGTGGGATGGTGGTGAGGGAGAGAGAGATCCTTTTTTTTATTATTGTTATAATATGGTTAATGTTTGGGGGATTGGGGGGAGGGTTCGGGGACGAAAATGTAAAATGAGAGGGCTAAACATATGTAGATACCAAAAATGTAAATTGTTATTAGCATCCGGATTATCTTAATTGTCATGTATTGATCTACTGAATTTCTGTTATGTCCTGAATAATATCATCTTTCAGGGGATGGTATACCTACTGTATCTGTGGATGTAACCTTCATGATAATGTGTGGAACTGTTGATTATTGTGCTCATGTGTTGGCTCTCAATAAAAAGAATTTAAAAATAAATAAGTTCATATATGTAGTGAGCCAACAATGAATTATTATGTGGTGGTGTTTATATGTGAGTAGTGTTAGTGACTATAACAAAAATATATAGATATATGAATACTTAAGTAAATTTACGTAAAGATTAGTAGATAATCCCATAATTATGTGGTGAAAATATAAATATGTTAAGTTAGTATAAAGATATATACTAAATCATAAACCCTAAAAGTATGTAGACTAAATCAATAAAGATTGTCTGCATGTGTAAAATTCCAACAAGTTGTTAAAAAAGACCATTGGATGTTCTATATGGTCTATATGGTTGTGAGGTCGTCGTTAGAAGGCCGCTAAATCTAATACCTCATTAAGGCCAGAGGGAAATAGAGATTGAAATCTATATATCTAATAAGTTTCACTCTGGCGTAACTGAGTATATCTATTGGTTCCTACCCTTTGGGATATATGTTCTAAAGGGGTAATTTTAAATGTGTGATGATGAACATTATGTTGGAATGTGCTGTGTCTTGATATACTGTGTTTCATAGAGCACTTTTTAATATTCCTCCAATGTTCACTCCACCTTGTACGGATTTTTCTGCAGGTGCGGCCTAAATACTGCAGGCCCCACTTGCATGTAAGTACATAGCTTGCGTAATCTGTGCTACAATCTATCATATTTTTTATTGCAATTATTTCTCCTGTTGTGTGACATCTTATGGTTGTGACTCCATGTGTAATATGTTTACACATATGACATCTGGGTTTGTTGCATCTTTATGTCCCTAATTTACCTTTTCTATTAGTGGGGGGATTGGGGTCATGTATGTTTTTCTTTTTCGATATCACTATTTTGCTCGGAGCAAGTTTGTGTTTTAAAGTAGGTGCTCGACAAAACACAAGTCGTGGAGTTTTGTTCATACTGTTCTTTAAGATGGAGTCTTTGAGAATTATGGGCCAGTGTTTGTTTAGAATCTTTCTAATACATGTATGTTCAGAATTGTATTGGGTTATAAACATTGGATCTTTGGTATGTCTTTCATTTTCCAATTTTTGTGTTACTTCAGATCTAGGTGCAAGTATGGTGGCTCTATCCTCATTTCTTGCTTTCATGTAGCTGTCTTTGATTAGTACAATAGGGTAGCCTTTCTCTCTGAACCTAGTTGTTAAAAATTTGGATTGTTGGTCATAAAGGGCCAGTGTACTACAATTCCTTCTAATTCTCCTGAATTGACTGTAGGGGATGTTGGTCTTCCAGCTATTTAGATGGTTACTAGAAAAGTGAAGAAAATTATTGCTATCCACCTTTTTGAAATAGGTGGAAGACTCAACATCCCCCACATCAGTCCATTTTAAATTCACGTCCAAAAAACATAATTTATGTAAGAACTTACCTGATAAATTCATTTCTTTCATATTAGCAAGAGTCCATGAGCTAGTGACGTATGGGATATACATTCCTACCAGGAGGGGCAAAGTTTCCCAAACCTCAAAATTCCTATAAATACACCCCTCACCACACCCACAAATCAGTTTAACGAATAGCCAAGAAGTGGGGTGATAAGAAAAAAGTGCGAAAGCATAAAAAATAAGGAATTGGAATAATTGTGCTTTATACAAAAAAAATTATAACCACCTCAAAAAAGGGTGGGCCTCATGGACTCTTGCTAATATGAAAGAAATGAATTTATCAGGTAAGTTCTTACATAAATTATGTTTTCTTTCATGTAATTAGCAAGAGTCCATGAGCTAGTGACGTATGGGATAATGAATACCCAAGATGTGGATCTTCCACGCAAGAGTCACTAGAGAGGGAGGGATAAAATAAAGACAGCCAATTCCGCTGAAAAATAATCCACATCCCAAAATAAAGTTTAAATCTCATAATGAAAAAAACTGAAATTATAAGCAGAAGAATCAAACTGAAACAGCTGCCTGAAGTACTTTTCTACCAAAAACTGCTTCAGAAGAAGAAAACACATCAAAATGGTAGAATTTAGTAAAAGTATGCAAAGAAGACCAAGTTGCTGCTTTGCAAATCTGATCAACCGAAGCTTCATTCCTAAATGCCCAGGAAGTAGAGACTGACCTAGTCGGATGAGCTGTAATCCTTTGAGGCGGAGTTCTACCCGACTCGACATAAGCAAGATGAATCAAGGATTTTAACCAAGATGCCAAAGAAATGGCAGAAGCCTTTTGACCTTTCCTAGAACCAGAAAAGATAACAAATAGACTAGAAGTCTTTCAGAAATCTTTAGTAGCTTCAACATAATATTTCAAAGCTCTAACTACATCCAAAGAATGCAACGATCTTTCCTTAGAGTTCTTAGGATTAGGACACAATGAAGGAACCACAATTTCTCTACTAATGTTGTTAGAATTCACAACCTTAGGTAAAAATTTAAATGAAGTTCGCAAAACCGCCTTATCCTGATGAAAAATCAGAAAAGGAGACTCACAAGAAAGAGCAGATAATTCAGAAACTCTTCTAGCAGAAGAGATGGCCAAAAGAAACAAAACTTTCCAAGAAAGTAATTTAATATCCAGCGAATGCATAGGTTCAAACGGAGGAGCTTGAATAGCCCCCAGAACCAAATTCAAACTCCAAGGAGGAGAAATTGACTTAATGACAGGTTTTATATGAACCAAAGCCTGTACAAAACAATGAATATCAGGAAGATTAGCAATCTTTCTGTGAAAAAGAACAGAAAGAGCAGAGATTTGTCCTTTCAAGGAACTTGCAGACAAAACTTTATCCAAACCATCCTGAAGAAACTGTAAAATTCTAGGGATTCTAAAAGAATGCCAAGAAAAATGATGAGAAGAACACCAAGAAATGTAAGTCTTCCAGACTCGATAATATATCTTCCTAGAAACAGATTTACGAGCCTGTAACATAGTATTAATTAATTACGGAGTCAGAGAAACCTCTATGACTGAGAATCACGCGTTCAATCTCCATACCTTCAAATGTAAGGATTTGAGATCCTGATGGAAAAAAAAGGATCTTGCGATAGAAGGTCTGGTCTTAACGGAAGAGTCCACGGTTGGCAAGTAGCCATCCGGACAAGATCCGCATACCAAAACCTGTGAGGCCATGCTGGAGCTACCAGCAGAAGAAACGAACGCTCCTTTAGAATCTTGGAAATCACTCTTGGAAGAAGAACTAGAGGAGGAAAGATAGAGGCAGGATGATACATCCAAGGAAGTGACAATGCATCCACTGCTTCCGCCTGAGGATCCCTGGATCTGGACAGATACCTGGGAAGCTTCTTGTTTAGATGAGAAGCCATCAGATCTATTTCTGGAAGTCCCCACATTTGAACAATCTGAAGAAATACCTCTGGGTGAAGAGACCATTCTCCCGGATGTAATGTTTGGCGACTGAGATAATCCGCTTCCCAATTGTCTATACCTGGGATATGAACCGCAGAAATTAGACAGGAGCTGGATTCCGCCCATACAAGTATTCAAGATAATTCTTTCATAGCCAGAGGACTGTGAGTCCCTCCTTGATGATTGACATATGCCACGGTTGTGACATTGACTGTCTGAAAACAAATGAACGACTCTCTCTTTAGAAGAGGCCACGACTGAAGAGCTCTGAAAATCGCACGGAGTTCCAAAATGTTGATTGGAAATCTCGCCTCCTGAGATTCCCAAACCCCTTGTGCTGTCAGAGACCCCCATACAGCTCCCCAACCTGTCAGACTTGCATCTGTTGAGATCACAGTCCAGGTCGGAAGAACAAAAGAAGCCCCCTGAACTAAACGATGATGTTCGGTCCACCACGATAGAGAGTGTCGTACAATTGGTTTTAAAGATATTAATTGTGATATCTTTGTATAATCCTTGCACCACTGGTTCAGCATACAGAGCTGAAGAGGTCGCATGTGAAAACGAGCAAAGGGGATCGCGTCTGATGCAGCAGTCATAAGACCTAGAATTTCCATGCATAAGGCTACCGAAGGGAATGATTGAGACTGAAGGTTTCGACAAGCTGAAACCAATTTTAGACGTCTCTTGTCCGTCAGTGACAGAGTCATGGACACTGAATCTATCTGGAAACCTAAAAAGGTTACCCTTGTCTGAGGAATCAACGAACTCTTTGGTAAATTGATCCTCCAACCATGTTCTTGAAGAAACAACACAAGTCGATTCGTATGAGATTCTGCTAAATGTGAAGACTGAGCAAGTACCAAGATATCGTCCAAATAAGGAAATACCACAATACCCTGTTCTCTGATTACAGATAAAAGGGCACCGAGAACTTTGTAAAAATCCTTGGAGCTGTTGCTAGGCAAAACGGCAGAGCCACAAACTGGTAATGCTTGTCTAGAAAAGAGAATCTCAGAAACTGATAGTGATCTGGATGAATCGGAATATGCAGATATGCATCTTGTAAATCTATTGTGGACATATAATGCCCTTGCTGAACAAAAGACAGAATAGTCCTTATAGTTACCATTTTGAATGTTGGTATCCTTACATAATGATTCAATATTTTTAAATCCAGAACTGGTCTGAAGGAATTCTCCTTCTTTGGTACAATAAAGAGATTTGAGTAAAACCCTAGCCCCTGTTCCAAAACTGGAACTAACACAATTACTCCAGCCAACTCTAGATCTGAAACACATTTCAGAAATGCTTGAGCATTCACTGGATTTATTGGGACACGGGAAAGAAAAAAATCTTCTTGCAGGAGGCCTTATCTTGAAGCCTATTCTGTACCCTTGTGAAACAATATTCTGAATCCAAAGATTGTGAATCAAATTGATCCAAATTTCTTTGAAAAAACGTAATCTGCCCCCTACCAGCTGAGCTGGAATGAGGCCCACACCTTCATGTGGACTTGGGAGCTGGCTTTGGCTTCCTAAAAGGCTTGGATTTATTCCAGACTGGAGATGGTTTCCAAACTGATACTGCTCCTGTAGGGGAAGGATCAGGTTTTTGTTCCTTATTGTGACGAAAGGAACGAAAACAATTAGCAGACCTAAATTTACCTTTAGATTTTTTATCCTGTGGTAAAAAAGTTCCTTTCCCCCCAGTAACAGTTGAAATAATAGAATCCAACTGTGAACCAAACAATTTATTACCTTGGAAAGAAAGGGAAAGCAAAGTTGACTTAGAAGACATATCAGCATTCCAAGTTTTAAGCCATAAAGCTCTTCTAGCTAAAATAGCTAAAGACATATACCTGACATCAACCCTAATGATATCAAAGATGGCATCACAAATAAAGTTATTAGCATGTTGAAGAAGATTAACAATGCTATGAGTATTATGCTCTGTTACTTGTTGTGCTAAAGCTTCCAACCAGAAAGTTGAAGCTGCAGCAACATCCGCCAAAGATATAGCAGGTCTAAGAAGATTACCTGAACATAAGTAAGCCTTTCTTAGAAAGGATTCAATTTTCCTATCTAAAGGATCCTTAAAGGAAGTATTATCTGCCATAGGAATAGTAGTACGTTTAGCAAGAGTGGAGATAGCCCCATCAACTTTAGGGATTTTGTCCCAAAACTCTAATCTGTCAGATGGTACAGGATATAATTGCTTAAACCGTTTAGAAGGAGTAAATGAATTACCCAAATTATTCCATTCCCTAGAAATTACTTCAGAAATAGCATCAGGGACGGAAAAAACCTCTGGAATAACTAAAGGAGGTTTAAAAACTGTATTCAAACGTTTAGATTTAGTATCAAGAGGACCATATTCCTCTATTTCTAAAGCAATTAAGACTTCTTTAAGTAAAGAACGAATAAATTCCATTTTAAATAAATATGAAGATTTATCAGTATCAACCTCTGAAACAGAATCCTCTGAACCAGAAAAATCATTATCAGAATCAGAATGATGATGTTCATTTAAAAATTCATCTGAAAAATGAGAAGTTTTAAAAGACTTTTTACGTTTACTAGAAGGGGGAATAACAGACATAGCCTTCTTAATAGATTTAGAAACAAAATCTCTTATGTTAACAGGAACACCCTGAATATTAGATGTTGATGGAACAGCAACAGGTAATGGAACATTACTAAAGGAAATCTTATCTGCATTAACAAGTTTGTCATGAGATTCATTACAAACAACAGCCGGAGGAACAGTTACCATAAGTTTACAACAAATACACTTATCTTTGGTAGATCCAGCATCAGGCAGCAATTTTCCAGAAGTATCTTCTGATTCAGGGTCAATCTGAGACATCTTGCAATATGTAATAAAAAAACAACAACATATAAAGCAAAATTGATCAAATTCCTTAAATGACAGTTTCAGGAATGGGAAAAAATGCCAATGAACAAGCTTCTAGCAAGCAGAAGCAAATAAACAATGAGACTTAAATAATGTGCAGACAATAATGACGCCCAGATTTTTTAGCGCCAAAAAAGACGCCCACATTATTTGGCGCCCAAATGCTTTAAGCGCCAAAAATGACGCCACATCCGGTGACGCCGACATTTTTGGCGCAAAAACGTCAAAAAAATGACGCAACTTCCGGCGACAGGTATGACGCCGGAAATGACAAAGAAAATTTTTTGCGCCAAAAAAGTCAGCGCCAAGAATGACGCAATAAAATGAAGCATTTTCAGCCCCCGTGAGCCTAACAGCCCACAGGAAAAAAAGTCAAATTTTAAGGTAAGAAAAAATTGATTATTCAAATGCATTATCCCAAATAATGAAACTGACTGTCTGAAATAAGGAATGTTGAACATCCTGAATCAAGGCAAATAAATGTTTAAACACATATATTTAGAACTTTATATAAAAGTGCCCAACCATAGCTTAGAGTGTCACAAAAATAAGACTTACTTACCCCAGGACACTCATCTACATGTAGTAGAAAGCCAAACCAGTACTGAAACGAGAATCAGTAGAGGTAATGGTATATATAAGAGTATATCGTCGATCTGAAAAGGGAGGTAAGAGATGAATCTCTACGACCGATAACAGAGAACCTATGAAATAGACCCCGTAGAAGGAGACCATTGAATTCAAATAGGCAATACTCTCTTCACATCCCTCTGACATTCACTGCACCCTGAGAGGAAAACCGGGCTCCAGCCTGCTGCGAAGCGCATATCAACGAAGAATCTAGCACAAACTTACTTCACCACCTCCATGGGAGGCAAAGTTTGTAAAACTGATTTGTGGGTGTGGTGAGGGGTGTATTTATAGGCATTTTGAGGTTTGGGAAACTTTGCCCCTCCTGGTAGGAATGTATATCCCATACGTCACTAGCTCATGGACTCTTGCTAATTACATGAAAGAAATTCAATTTGTTTTGTTTGTATGTTGTGAGTGAAGGATAGACCCATATCATTAGAGTTTAAGTTGTTTACAAATAAAGTAGCCTCTTCCATAGAACCATTCCAGACAAATAAAAGGTCATCTATGTACCGGCCATAGAATACCAGGTTCGCCACCCACCTTGAGTCATAGATGTATCTCTCTTCAAAAATGCCCATAAATAAGTTGGCAAAGCTGGGGGCGAACCTGGCACCCATGGCCGTTCCTTTCACTTGTAGATAGTGATCATCCAGAAATTGGAAATAATTATGGGACAATATATATTCTATACATGTTAAAATATACTTTTGTTGTGACAGTGGTAAATAGATATAATTTTCAAGATAACTGCCTACAGCATCTATGCCCAATCTATGATCAATATTTGAGTACAATGACCCGACATCACATGTCAACCAGAGGGATTGATTCCCTCTTTTCACAGTTAATAGTTTATTTAATAAATCAGTAATATCTCTAATGTAAGATGATAGTTTCACTACGTATTTCTGTAACTGCAGAGAGATATACAGAGGGCGACTCCTAGTGCAGATTAGTAAGCAACGTGTAAACCCACCAGCTTAACCCTTCAGAGAGATACTCACAAAGTATAAAGCACACTGTAGTGCTAATGCAGCAAGCTGGGTATATTACAGTGGCCCAGCGCACATACCACTCCAGTGTAGAATGGTCCAAGGTGTTTAAAATTCTCAAATGAAAAAATAGGAGACTCCAGAAGTATAAAAACACTTTATATATAAAAATATAACAGTTTACATTAAAATATCAGTAATTACGCTACGCGTTTCTCAGAGCTGACCACTCTGTTTCCTCAGGCAAGTAATTTATTTCTGTAACTGGAGGTCTATATACTCCAATAATCGATCAGTAAGGCTATTAATCCCCGCAATGATGGGTCTCCCTGGTGGTGTAATCTGGTTTTATTGGATTTTCGGAAGGTGGTAGTAAAATGGAATGCTGGGATGATCGGGTAAAAGATATTTTTTTTCTTTTTCGTTCAAAATTCCCTTTTCAAAACCATCCAACACTAAATTTTTAAGAATTCTACTGAAAATTAAAGTGGGGTCCCTTTCTAGTTTTATGTAAAATTCAGCATCACATACAATGCGTTTAGCCTCAGTGATATAGTCTGAATGATATAGGAGATGTAGAAACATAAGAGATGAACTAGTAAGAGCAGACATAGGCCCAGAGAGGAAGAATATTCAGACCTATATATCCACTCCTAAATTAGGAAGCTTCCCATGCCTTGGTTGTAATAATATTATTAAAGGTGACTCTTTCATTCATCCCCTAAATTGAATTATCTCATTAAATATCCCTGTTCTAAAATATATATTGTGGAGTCCACATGTAGGATAAGGGATAGAATTAATGAACACAAATCCAATATATGTTGCAAGACTAGGGAAGCCCCTGTGTCTAACTATTTTCTACAAGCAGGACATACTATCTCTCAACTAAGGTTTCAGGCAATTAAAAAAGTCAAGAAGCCTAGGAGAGGGGGGGGGATAGACAAAAAAATCTTGAAAAGTAGGGAGACTTTCTGGATTTACACCCTTCAGTCCCTTATTCCCTTGGAGATGCATAGGGATATAATGGCTTTATATAGAGTGGTGTAAGGCATATATTTATGCAGCAATGATAAATGCTGACAGCGTATGCTTTCGGCATTTATCAATGTGCGGCGGACATGATATGCTACATTGTATCATGTCCGCTTGCACTAGTAAAAGTGTTTTGATGCAGTCGAGGATGGAAGTATGTGAGAAAGATGAAAAATGTGCAAGATTGTTTTTTAAGAAAATGTTTAGTGGTAAGGAAGGTATGATGAGTGTGTTTTATAGGGTGACCATATTGCCGCTTTAAAAAGGGACACATATGAAAAATACATTTGTCAGGGTTCTTATACAGAACATTTCTTTAAACAGCCCTGAAAAAAGCCCTGACATATGTATTTTTCATGTGTCCCTTTTTATAGTAGCAATATGGTCACACTCTGTTTTAGAGGAATCTCAGTTTGAGAGAGAAGGGAAAGATGAGATTATGCATGAAGTGTTTTTGATTTATGAGAATAAATATGGCTTTAAAAATTTGGATGACAGTTTTTCTAATGAGGTTTTGAATTATGTTAGAGTGAAAATCGAGAAAGATGATTTACATATGCTTGAAAGAGATGTGCACTTGTAGGAATTAGATGGTATTGTGAGAGGTATGAATAAGTGTAAGATACCTGGAAGTGATGGGTTGCCAATGGATTTTGATTGTAAGTTTTAGAGTCTGATTGGTGATGATGTGTTGAATGTTTGTAAGTGGGTTTTGAGTGAGAATAAGTTGACTAAATCAGTTAAAGAAAGTCTAATACTTGAGCATGTAATGATACATACGGGCAGCAGACAAAAAGGATATGCTGCACGTATGAGGCAAAGGACAGCTTCTCAAGTTGAGAAGCTTGTTCGCTCGCCTTTTAATATATGGAGCCCATAGTAACATATCTTACTCACATAACCACTAACTATTATAATTGGTACTTATATATATATATATATATATATATATATATATATGTATATATATACACACACACACACACACCACAATAGGGAAAAGCACTCTCATCTCCTTTGCAGCTTACCAGGGTGACAGGAGCAGAAAACTTTATGCATAGCCAAAAAGGTCCTCACTCACTGGATTGAAGTGACGTTTCTTCAGAGATGTATGATTTCCCAGAAACGTCACTTTTGAATAAATCACTATAACTAAAAATCCAGTGAGTTTGGACCTTTTTGTGTATATATATATATATATATATATATATATATATATATATATATATATATATATATATATATATATATATATTCTGAAAGAAGTTTGGACAAGGGCACAAGAAGGCACTCCTAGTGTACTATGGCTTGACTCTTTTAATACCCATTTATAAAGACAAATGCATACTACAATACCTCAGCTTTTCCTACCATATGATCACATGACAGGAAAAGCTGAGGTAATGGAGTTCAACAAGAGGCTCATTGCCCCTCAGGATTAACAAACTTGCAAAAAGGTAAAAAAAAGTTGTGGATCGTCCTATGAACTATACTACCAAATAGCAATCCCACATTAAATATTGTGGTAGAAACCAAGGATACAAGTGCCTGGAGAACATTGAACAGATACCATCTCTACTCTCAAGCTGTTTATATACCTCATACTGGATGAGGTTTAACCAAGTGAGTGTGCATTTGTCTTTATAAATGTGTATTATTTGAATCAAGACATATTACACTAGGAGTGCCTTCTTGTGCGCTTGTACAAACTTGCAATCTTTGTGAAGGAACCTCATCCAAAGGGGAACAATCAGTATCGGACAAAGCTGCTGAGATTTGTGGTATACTGGAACTGGTTCCGTGGACTGTAATAGACTTACTGTGCTGTGGACAATAGCCTCTAGTTATCAAGCTCCGTAATTTGCTTGCATTCGCCGGCCCAATACGCCCGCCTAAGCTTGCCTCACATCGCCGCTGCGGACCTGAATACGCTCACCAAAGTTATTAAAAAAGCTGTCCAAAAGCCGCGCACCAAGTACGGGGCGATGAGCAGCTGACTGTGATAGTTATCACACATCGATCTCGCTGCTCTTCAGCTTTTCTACAGCTTTATTAATACCCCTGTCACTAAGCACTCACACTATACTATACTGTTCTACCCCCTATACCAGTGCCCCCGGAGCCCCCCGCAACTAAATAAACTTATTACCCCCTAAAACTCCGCTCCTAGACCCCGTCGTAACTATAATAAATGTATTAACCCCTAAACCACAGCTCCCGGACCCCGCCTCCACCTACATTATACCTATTAACGCCTATCCTGCCCCCCCTATACCGCCGCAACCTATAATAAAATGATTAACCCCTAAACCTAAGTCTAACCCTAACACCCCCTAACTTAAATATTAATTAAATAAATCTAAATAAAATTACTATTATTAACTAAATTATTCCTAGTTAAAGCTAAATACTTACCTTTAAAATAAACCCTAATATAGCTACAATCTAACTAATAATTATATTGTAGCTATTTTAGGATTTATTTTTAATTTTACAGGCAAATTTCAATTTATTTTAACTAGGTACAATAGCTATTAAATAGTTCTTAACTATTTAATAGCTACCTAGTTAAAATAAAGACAAATTTACCTGTAAAATAAAAACTAACCTAAGTTACAATTACACCTAACACTACACTATCATTAACTAAATTATTCCCATTTAAAACTAAATACTTACCTGTAAAATAAACCCTAATACAGGGAGTGCAGAATTATTAGGCAAATGAGTATTTTGACCACATCATCCTCTTTATGCATGTTGTCTAACTCCAAGCTGTATAGGCTCGAAAGCCTACTACCAATTAAGCATATTAGGTGATGTGCATCTCTGTAATGAGAAGGGGTGTGGTCTAATGACATCAACATCCTATATCAGGTGTGCATAATTATTAGGCAACTTCGTTTCCTTTGGCAAAATGGGTCAAAAGAAGGACTTGACAGGCTCAGAAAAGTAAAAAATAGTGAGATATCTTGCAGAGGGATGCAGCACTCTTAAAATTGTAAAGCTTCTGAAGCGTGATCATCGAACAATCAAGCGTTTCATTCAAAATAGTCAACAGGGTCCGTGTGGAAAAGCCAAGGCGCAAAATAACTGACCATGAACTGAGAAAAGTCAAGCGTGCAGCTGCCAAGATGCCACTTGCCACCAGTTTGGCCATATTTCAGAGCTGCAACATCACTGGAGTGCCCAAAAGCACAAGGTGTGCAATACTCAGAGACATGGCCAAGGTAAGAAAGGCTGAAAGACGACCACCACTGAACAAGACACACAAGCTGAAACGTCAAGACTGGGCCAAGAAATATCTCAAGACTGATTTTTCTAAGGTTTTATGGACTGATGAAATGAGAGTGAGTCTTGATGGGCCAGATGGATGGGCCCGTGGCTGGATTGGTAAAGGGCAGAGAGCTCCAGTCCGACTCAGACGCCAGCAAGGTGGAGGTGGAGTACTGGTTTGGGCTGGTATCATCAAAGATGAGCTTGTGGGGCCTTTTTGGGTTGAGGATGGAGTCAAGCTCAACTCCCAGTCCTACTGCCAGTTTCTGGAAGACACCTTCTTCAAGCAGTGGTGCAGGAAGAAGTCTGCATCCTTCAAGAAAAACATGATTTTCATGCAGGACAATGCTCCATCACACGCGTCCAAGTACTCCACAGTGTGGCTGGCAAGAAAGGGTATAAAAGAAGAAAATCTAATGACATGGCCTCCTTGTTCACCTGATCTGAACCCCATTGAGAACCTGTGGTCCATCATCAAATGTGAGATTTACAAGGAGGGAAAACAGAACACCTCTCTGAACAGTGTCTGGGAGGCTGTGGTTGCTGCTGCACGCAATGTTGATGGTGAACAGATCAAAACACTGACAGAATCCATGGATGGCAGGCTTTTGAGTGTCCTTGCAAAGAAAGGTGGCTATATTGGTCACTGATTTGTTTTGTTTTGTTTTTGAATGTCAGAAATGTATATTTGTGAAAGTTGAGATGTTATATTGGTTTCACTGGTAAAAATAAATAATTGAAATGGGTATATATTTGTTTTTTGTTAAGTTGCCTAATAATTATGCACAGTAATAGTCACCTGCACACACAGATTTCCCCCTAAAATAGCTGTAACTAAAAACAAACTAAAAACTACTTCCAAAACTATTCAGCTTTGATATTAATGAGTTTTTTTGGGTTCATTGAGAACATGGTTGTTGTTCAATAATAAAATTAATTCTCAAAAATACAACTTGCCTAATAATTCTGCACTCCCTGTATAGCTACAATGTAATTAATAATTACATTGTAGCTATTTTAGGATTTATATTTATTTTACAGGTAACTTTGTATTTATTTTAACTAGGTAGAATAGTTATTAAATAGTTATTAACTATTTAATAACTACCTAGCTAAAAGAAATACAAATTTACCTGTAAAATAAATCCTAACCTAAGTTACAATTAAACCTAACACTACACTATCATTAAATAAATTAAATTAATTAACTACAAATACCTACAATTAAATATAATTAAATAAACTAACTAAAGTACAAAAAAAAATATTTACCTGTAAAATAAATCCTAACCTAAGTTACAATTAAACCTAACACTACCCTATCATTAAATAAATTAAATTAATTAACTACAAATACCTACAATTAAATAAACTAACTAAAGTACAAAAAAATAAAAAAATATTACAAGATTTTTAAGCTAATTACACCTAATCTAAGCCCCCTAATAAAATAACAAAGTCCCCCAAAATAAAAAAATGCCCTACCCTATTCTAAATTACAAAAGTTAACAGCTCTATTACCAGCCCTTAAAAGGGCCTTTTGTGGGGCATGCCCCAAAGTAATCAGCTCTTTTGCCTGTAAAAAAAAAAATACAACCCCCCCAACATTAAAACCTGCCACCCACATACCCCTACTCTAACCCACCCAAACCCCCCTTAAAAAACCTAACACTAACCCCCTGAAGATCTCCCTACCTTGAGTCGTCTTCAGCCAGCTGACCACCGATGGAACAGAAGAGGACATCCGGAGCGGCCGAAGTCATCATCCAAGGGGCGCTGAAGAGGTCTTCCATTCGATAGAAGTCTTCATCCATGCGGCGTCTTCAATCTTCATCCATCCGGAGCGGAGCCTTCTTCAAACAAGCCGAGGCGGAGCCATCCTCTTCCAACGATGCCTACCCGACGAATGGATATTCCTTTAAGTGACGTCATCCAAGATGGCGTCCCTCGAATTCTGATTGGCTGATAGGATTCTATCAGCCAATCGGAATTAAGGTAGGAAAAATCTGATTGGCTGATGCAATCAGATTCAAGTTCAATCCAATTGGCTGATCCAATCAGATTGAGCTCGCATTCTATTGGCTGTTCCGATCAGCCAATAGAATGCAAGCTCAATCTGATTGGCTGATTGCATAAGCCAATCAGATTTTTCCTACCTTAATTTTGATTGGCTGATAGAATCCTATCAGCCAATCGGAATTCGAGGGACACCATCTTGGATGACGTCACTTAAAGGAATATCCATTCGTCAAGTAGGCGTCGTTGGAAGAGGATGGCTCCGCGTCGGCTCGTTTGAAGGCTCCGCTCCGGATGGATGAAGATTGAATATGCCGCATGGATGAAGACTTCTATCGGATGGAAGACCTCTTCAGCACCCCTTGGATGATGACTTTGGCTGCTCCGGATGTCCTCTTCTGTTCCATCGGTGGTCGGCTGGCTGAAGACGACTCAAGGTTGGGAGATCTTCAGGGGGTTAGTGTTAGGTTTTTTAAGGGCGGTTTGGGTGGGTTAGAGTAGGGGTATGTGGGTGACGGGTTTTAATGTTGGGGGGGATGTATTTTTTTTTTACAGGCAAAAGAGCTGATTACTTTGGGGCATGACCCGCATAAGGCCCTTTTAAGGGCTGGTAATAGAGCTGTTAACTTTTGTAATTTAGAATAGGGTAGGGCATTTTTTTATTTTGGGGGGCTTTGTTATTTTATTAGGGGGCTTAGATTAGGTGTAATTAGATTAAAAATCTTGTAATATTTTTTTTATTTTTTGTACTTTAGTTAGTTTATTTAATTCTATTTAATTGTAGGTATTTGTAGTTAATTATTTAATTTATTTAATGATAGTGTAGTGTTAGGTTTAATTGTAACTTAGGTTAGGATTTATTTTACAGGTAATTTTGTATTTATTTTATCTAGGTAGTTATTAAATAGTTAATAACTATTTAATAACTATTCTACCTAGTTAAAATAAATACAAAGTTACCTGTAAAATAAATATAAATCCTAAAATAGCTACAATGTAATTATTAATTAAATTGTAGCTATATTAGGGTTTATTTTACAGGTAAGTATTTAGTTTTAAATAGGAATAATTTAGTTAATGATAGTGTAGTGTTAGGTGTAATTGTAACTTAGGTTAGGTTTTTTTTACAGGTAAATTTGTCTTTATTTTAACTAGGTAGCTATTAAATAGTTAATAACTATTTAATAGCTATTGTACCTAATTAAAATAAATTGAAATTTGCCTGTAAAATAAAAATAAATCCTAAAATAGCTACAATATAATTATTAGTTAGATTGTAGCTATATTAGGGTTTATTTTAAACATAAGTATTTAGTTTTAAATAAGATTAATTTAGTTAATAAGAATAATATTGATTAGATGTATTTAATTAATATTTAAGTTAGGGGGGTGTTAGGGTTAGGGTTAAACTTAGGTTTAGGGGTTAATAATTTTATTATAGTGGCGGCGGTGTGGGGGGGCAGGATAGGGGTCAATACATTTATTATAGGTGGCGGCGGTGTAGGGGGGCAGATTAGGGGTGTTTAGACTCGGGGTACATGTTAGGGTGTTAGGTGTACACACTTCCCATAGGAATCAATGGGATGTCGGGCAGCAGCAAACATGAGCTTTTGCTATGGTCAGAGTCCCATGGATTCCTATGGGATCCGCCACCTCCAGGGCAGCGGATTGTAAACCAGGTACGCTGGGCCGGAAAAGTGCCGAGCGTACCTGCTAGTTTTTTGATAACTCCTAAAAGTAGTCAGATTGTGCCGAACTTGAGTTTGGAACATCTGGAGTGACGTAAGAATCGATCTGTTTCGGACTGAGTTCAGCGGATCGTTGCTTTTGTCACTATATTCTACTTTTGCCGGGCTGTAGTGCTTGATAACTACAGCGAATCAGCCTCACCACAAATACGCTGCAGAATTCCAGCGTATTTGAGGTTGAAGGCTTGATAACTAGAGGCCTATGACTTTAATTGTAGGATCTATTCTTGATTAGAGATGGTACATATATACCATCCCTTTCTATGCTATATGTTAATACTTAAGTACACTTTGATTTGGTGTGTATACATGTGAATAGATCTCTGAGTGTTTAAGAACTGATTCAGCTCAACTAGTTTTTCAAATATATATATATATATATATATATATATATATATATATATATATATATACATATACACACACACTTTATCAGAAAAGCCACCTTTGGACCAAGTAGGTAGGCATGACTAACAATGCCTAACAGTGCTAGTGGTGCATTCGGGACTTGGTAGCTTCTTGGCATGACCGATCTGTAAGTTACAACATTTGCTGCATGCTGTACATACAAGCACAGGAGACATGATAAAAGCAATCTGTTTCCCCTCTGCTTAAGAGAGGTGGGCAATCAACTGGAACAGGATAATTATAAAAAGAAATATGTAGAATAATAGGCTTTATTTGGTTATTATATACAATTCTATAATGATCCATATTATGGCCCCTATTTATCAAGGTCTGGCGGACCTGATCCGACAGTGCGGATCAGGTCCTCCCGCTGAATACGGCGAGCAATACGCTCACCGTATTCAGCATTGCACCAGCAGCTCACAAGAGCTGCTGGTGTAATGCCGCACCCTGCAGACTCACAGCCAATCGACCGCCAGCAGGGGGGTGTAAATCAACCCGATCGTACTCGATCGGGTTGATTTCCAGCGATGTCTGTCTGCCTGCTCAGAGCAGGCGGACAGGTTATGGAGCAGCGGTCTTTGTGACCACTGCTTCATAACTGCTGTTTCTGGCGAGGGCTAGCCAGAAACACGGGGCATCAAGCTCCATTCGGAGCTTGATAAATATGCCCCTATGTTTCTAATTGTGTGGTTCACTAATTTACCTATATGATACCATGGGGCTGAATTATCAAGCTCCGAATGGAGCTTGATGCCCTTGTTTCCGTGCAAGCCTTCAGGCTCTCCGTTATGAAGCAGCGGTCGGCATTTATCGATGTGCGGCGGACATGATACTCTACATCGAATCATGTCCGTCCGCACTTTAATAAATTGACCCATATATCTTTTATTGGTTATTATTTGGTGTATCAACATTTTTAATACTGTGTATATTGGTGTTTTTAAAAGTATAAATTTGATTGCTAGGCAACAATAATGGTGCAATTTAATAAGGGGGGGGGGGTCTGACCACATAGGCTTTATAAGTTTGCTATTTAGTCTCATTCTGTTTCTCTGAGAAATTGACTGCTGTCCCAAAATGTCATATTTAACTTTTTAAATAAATTAAGTGTGTATATAAATCCAGTGACAAAATATACATTATGGAAAATAACTACACTCTCACACTGGATACAGTACACATCCCATGTTACTGCTAAACTCACAGCACTGGGCACTTTTAGACAGTTGCACAGCTTCGTGGCTTAGGCAGTGAATTAAACCCAGACAAATCTAGGTGCAAAGCCCATAAAGAAAATAAAAAAAACACAACACAAAGAGTATGGCGCTCACTTGCAAGCACACAACTAGATCAAAAGCAAAATGAAAGAGTTAATTACAGCATTTGACAAAATGGTGATAGGCCCAGAACCATGTCAAGCTCTGTTCCTTCCTGGGTTTCTAAACTACAGCCATGCAATGTATGCCATAAATAAAAAACAAACAAACCCTGAGACACAAACAAGAATGACACAGGCCTTGTGTAATTCCACTAGACATATATAAAACATAGAAATGGGCTGCACTCTTAAAGCAGACAAGGAACACTCCCCACGTCACTGCAAAACTCAAAGCACTCACCAGCACTAAGAGACAGCTGCACAACTTTCAGTGACTTAGGCAGTTAACCCCAGACAATTCAAAGCCCATATGGTAAATTACAAAAGAAAATATTAACACAACAAATAGAAAAACTGGAGCTAACTTGCAAACATACAACTAGATTAAAAGCAAAATGGAAAAATTAATTACAGCATTGACTAAATGGTGATAGGCCCAGGACCATCTCAAGGTCTCTTCCTCCCTAGGCCTCTTTTGTAATTTCCATAGACACATACAAATAACGGAAATAGACTGCACTATCAAAGGAGACTGGGTAGACAAGTCTGAGTGCAAAGCCCAAAGAAAATAATTAAACCATCAAAAGGTGGCGCCACAGGAAATCTGATAAAAACGTAATATACTATGGCGATTTACCAACTGAGAGCAGCCTCTTTCAGCCAAATTGTACTTTTCACAGAGAAGAACTTTCCTGTAGTATATCAGTCTGATAATGGCTGGTTATTTATTGTGCACCCGAAAATGGGCGAATTTGCCCGTTAACGGTGCACAATAAATTAGAACTCCACTTGTAATCTAGCCCATAGTGTGATAGATTTACCTTAGCTTTTAGCACCAGCTCATACATTAGGGTCATTTTATCAAAGTGCAAGCGGACATGATACAATGTAGCGTATCATGTTCACTGCACAGCGATAAATGCCGACAGCATTTGCTGTTGGCATTTATCATTACACAAGCAGTTCTTGTGAAATGCTTGTGCAATGCCGCTCCCTGCAAATTCGTAGCCATTCCGCTGCTAGCAGTGGGTGTCAATCAGCTCGATCATATAGGATCGGGTGGATTAAAGACCACAGCCTCAGAGGCAGCAGACAAATTATGGAGCAGCGGTCTTTAGACCGCTGCTTCATAGCTACTGTTTCTGCAAGCCTGATGGCTCGTGCAGAAACAGGGGCATCAAGCTCCATTCGGAGCTTGATAATTCGGCCCCATTGTGTTTACTATTTTCATTATACCTATCTGGAAGGAATAGGCTATTGGAGCTTGGTTTAACCCCTTAATGACCGAGGATGCGCCAGGCACATCCTACCTGGGGTGTCAGTGACCAAGGATGTGCCTGGCATATCCTCTTGGGTTTCAAGCGGTGAAAGTGATCGTGATCACTTTCATACGCTTTCAAGGTATTGTAGTGATGCCTCGATTTTGAGGCATCACTACAATACCTTATTTACCCATCGATGCAGAGAGGGCCACTCCGTGGCCCTCTCTGCATAGGCCACCGATGGTGCCGATCGTTGGTAGGTGGAAGCCATTGCAAGGAGGCGGGTGGACAGCCCATCGTTGGGGGAAATCATCAGAGGGGATGAGATCATGCGCAGGGGCACCAGGAGTGCGCACAAACGTGGGCACGCTGGTGGGGGAGTGCACGGGGGCGGGAGCGGGTGGGACTGCTACACTATGGAACATGTAAAGTGTTATTCATGAAGGGAGGGGGGGGATCAATATTATCAAAGGGATCTGGGAGGGGGTGGGAGTAGGTTATGGAGGGGGGTAGCTACACTACAGAAAAATATTGATTTAAAAAAAATTATATGGCAAACTAGGTACTGGCAGACAGCTGCCAGTACCCAAGATGGTTGCAAATAGGTAGCGGGGGGGGGTTAGAAAGCTGTTTGGGGGGGATTAGGGATGTTGAGGGCTAAGGGGGGATCCATCACTGCTGAATATATAATAAAAAAAATAAAAATAAAAAAAAGCCTTTAATTTTAATACTGGCAGACTTTCTGACAGTACTTAAGATGGCCGGAACATTTGTGGGGTGAGGGAGGGAAGAGTGCTGTTTGGGAGGGATCAGGGGGTGGGATGTGTCAAGATTTTTTTTATTTAACCACATTTGGCAGTGAAATGGTGGCATGGAATATACCAAAATGGGCCTAGATCAATACTTTTGGTTGTCTACAAAAAAAAATATATATATATATATATATATACACACATGTGAAGAGCTATTCAGGGATTCCTGACAGATATCAGTGGAGATATCAGTGTTACAATGTAACTATCGCTAATTTTGAAAAAAAGTGGTTTGGAAATAGCAAAGTGCTACTTGTATTTATGGCCCTATAACTTGCAAGAAAAACAAAGAATATGTAAACATTGAGTATTTCTAAATTCAGGACAAAATTTAGAAACTATTTATTTTGGTTGTTTTTTGGTGGTTGTAGATGTGTAACAGATTTTGGGGTTCAAAATTAGAAAAAGTGTGTTTTTTTCCAATTTTACATCATATTTTACAAATTTTTTATAGTAAATTATAAGATATGATGAAAATAATGGTATCTTTAGATAGTCCATTTAATGATGAAAAAAACGGTATATAATATGTGTGGGTACAGTAAATGAGTAAGAGGAAAATTACAGCTAAACTCAAACACCGCAAAAATATGAAAATAGCCCTGGTCTCAAAAAGGTCAACAAATGGAAAAGTGCTCTGGTCACTAAGGGGTTAAGGTATAATTTTCAGTGCATCTGACTTATTTTTCTGTTATTTTATGTAATCACCCATTTTATGGCAGGCCATAAGCCAGCTCACAAGCACTGGCTGAAGTTATAGTTTTGTTTAGGTATATAGGTACCCATACACTTTGTGACACCATGAGGATTATTTTGGTATCAAACATGACAAAATCATAGATATAATTTAAACATATTTTGAGATTTCTTAGTGTGTTAACTCTAATTGACCTCAGGTCCGTGGCTTGATAGAAGACACTCTGGGACCCATTTATCAAAGCATCAACTGAAAATACGCTGGAATTCTGCGTCGTAATTGTCGCAAGATTGATCCGCCATACTTATCAAAGTGTCAAGATCGCTAACATACGATCCTGTGATCTCAATCCGACGCACATCGATGCGCGTTGAAAACCAGTGAAATTCGAGCGGAATCGTGTTCATTTGCCCTCCTATTCAACACTATTTGAAGCTCTCACAAAGTTATCAAAATTTCCACAGTTACGCTTGCGTCTTTTCCGACTCAGTGTACCTGGTTTTCAATCCACCACCCTTCAGGCCGCGGTTGCCATAGAACTCAATGGGAGTCTGAAAACACAGAAAGCTTATGTTTGATGATGCAAGAGAATGAAGTATATTACATAATAAAAGTAAATTAGAAACTTTATTAAAATTGTATACCCTTTCTAAATCAAACAATATTATTGCTACACATTTGGTGCACTAGTAGATATAGGGATGAAAATGAAAAATGCATTACTACTGATAGATTATGCTACAACTTTGTCTCTCATTACAAATCAAGGGGACAATATTATTTCTGCATATTTGGTGAAAAGTTTTGCCCCAAACTTGTCGCACTAATAGATATAGAGATTAAAATGAAATAAATACACAACATAATATAGCTAACTTTCTTTTTATTTGTTGGAAAAATCTATGTGCACCATGTAATACACTCTCCACTTTGCACCATATTTGACCCAACACTTTTCATACCAATTATGACGCAAACTCCTAAATAGTGAAGTGAATTTTCCACCACTTTTGATTGGAATATGCATAAACACATGATTTATGACATCAGCCAATCTGATTCAAATACACATTATAAACTATCACTAACGAATCAAATTACTCGATATCACTCATCAGAACTTGTAAGTGCCATTTGTTATATTGTGTATTATACTTTGAAAGTATGTATATGTGAAATTAGTATTAAAGATAAACGTTGATGCTGACATTAGGACACACAGTGTAATATTTTAGACAAGGATTTTAAAATTCGAATTGATGTTTGATTCAATATAATCTTAAGCTGATAGCTCAAAGGGATAGCCCACCTAACTTTAAACTGTCATGAATCAGATACAGCAGAAATAAAATCACCTCTTTACTGGCATGCTATTTTCAGTGTATTTCTTCCTTCTCTTGAATTTCTTTTTCAGTAAGAAATGTCATCTTATATGCCAGCCTATTTTATTACACCTGTGAAGGGGTGTTTTTTAAAAATAGATTGCAATCATGAGGGGTTAGACAGGTGCAGAAAGAAACCTGGGCCCAGCTCTTAAAGGGACAGGAAACCCCAAAATATTATTTCATGATTTGGATAGAACATAAAATTTTAAACAACTTTTCAATTTACTTCTATTCTCAAATTTGCTTCATTCTTTAGTTATCCTTTGCTGAAGCAACAGCATTGCACTACTGGCAGCTAGCTGAACGTTATTTTAGCTAATTACAACAGAAAAATGTGTGCAGGCACCAATTAGCTTTCACTAGTGCAACTTAAATTTTTACTTTCCTATCCCTTTAAAATATCCATAGATTGCAAATAAATACATAAGATACTCTGATTACATATTATATCTGCAAATATTCCTGCTCAGAATAATAATACATTTACAATATATACATATGGAGGTATAAATAAACACAGAGATATGACAGACAAAAAGGAACTTAGGGCCATGTAAATATGTTTGCAAAAGATTTCTGACATAACACACACACATATATATATATATATATATATATATATATATATATATATATATATATATATATATATCCAATATTAAAAAGAATTCTAATAAGTCACTCTCAACTTTGCACCAAATATGTCGCTACTTGCTATATTCGCAATTAGTCCTGCTCTGAAAAATAATACATTTACACTATCCTATATAATAAAAGGCCAAGTGTGTTTGTCCGAAGCTGTCATGCGCAGTAGAGACAGCACGAGGACAAACACACCTGGCCTTTGAGTCCCTACCTGAGCTGCGACAGAAGTGGGCGTGGCCGGATGTGAAAGGGGCGTGGTTGCTCACAGGGGATAGAGATAGAGAACACAAAAGAGAGGGGGGGAGAGCACAAAAGAGAGGGGGAGAAAAAGCAGAAGAGGGGGGATAAATAGAGGGAGATAGACAGCAAAAGAGTGGGGGGCCAGAAGCGCAAAAGAGAGGGGGGAAGAGCGCAAAAGAAAGGGGAGAGAGAGGCGAGAGAGAGAGGCGAGAGAGAGAAAAAGAGCGCAAGAGAGAGCGAGAGAGAGAGAGAGAAAAAGAGCGCAAGAGAGAGCGAGAGAGAGAAAAAGAGAGCAAGAGAGAGAGAGAGAGAGAGAGAGAGAGAGAGAAAAAGAGAGCGAGAGAGAGAGAGAGAAAAAGAGAACGAGAGAGAGAGAGAGAGAGAGCGAGAGAGCGAGAGAGCAAAAGAAAGGGGGGAGAGAGAGTGCAAAAGAGAGGGGGGAGAGAGGGGGGGAGAGAGCGCAAAAGAGAGGGGGAAAGAGAGAGCGCAAAAGAGGGGGGAGAGAGAGCACAAAAGAGAGAGAGCACAAAAGAGAGAGGGGGAGAGAGAGCGCAAAAGAGAGGGGGGAGAGAGAGCGCTCAAAAGAGAGGGGGAGAGAGCGCAAAAGAGAGGGGGAGAGAGAGCAGAAGAGGGGGGATAAAGAGAGGGAGAGAGACAGAAAAAGAGAGGGAGAGAGACAGCAAAAGAGAGGGGGGAGAGCATAAAAGAGAGGGGGGAGAGAGAGAGAGAGAGCGCGCGCAAAAGAAAGGGGGGAGAGAGCACAAAAGAGAGGGGGAGAGAGCGCAAAAGAGAGGGGGAGAGAGCAAAAGAGAGGGGGAGAGAGACAGCAAAAGAGAGGGAGAGAGAGAGAGAGCAAAAGAGGGGGGAGAGAGAGAGCAAAAAGAGAGGGGGAGGAAGAGAACGCAAGGGGTGGGACTGCTGTACTACAAAAAATGGCCCGTGTGAACGGGCTTTAGGACTAGTATACAATAATGTGCTAAAGAGAAATGTGCTTGTTCATGGACAGTAATGAAATGGTATAAATAAAGTTGGGAAAAACCCGAATAGCTGCGACATCGATGACTGTTAGTTAACATCAGTTTGATGCTCTTCGCACCGTACTTGATGCGCGTGTTTTTGATGGCTTTTTTGATAAATAAGGAGATCATTTTCAGATCCGCGGCCGTGATGTTTGGCGATGTTTGGTGAGTGTATTGACGCCTGCAAATGCAACATAGTTGACACTTTGATAAATATCCCCCTCTGTGTTAATAAATTGGTCCTGAGAAGAGTGAATTGCACCTTATATCTGGTTCACAAGATGTAGGTAATAAAAAAATAATTTATGCTTTCCTGATAAATTAATTTCTTTTAAGGTGGTGAAAGTCTACAATCCTTTATTCCTCGGAATTCAATTCCTGGCCACTAGGAGGGGGCAAATATTCCCAAAACTTTCAAGAGCACTTCATCTTTCCCATCTCACTGGTTTGCCAGTCTGATGTATAGCCAAGCAAGGAGAAGAAAAAACAAAACAAAACAAAAAAATTAGCAAAGGACAAAGCATTGGAAAAAAAAGGAGGTGCAAACTAGAACTGCCGACATAATTTTTTTATTAATAAAACTGGGCGGGACTTGTGGACTCTCACCACCTTGAAAGAAATTAATTTATCAGGTATGTATAAATTATGTTTTTTTTCATAAGGTGGTGAGTGAGATCTACAATTCATTACTTCTGGGAAACTAATACCCTTTAGTAGCTTGCAAGTGTAATTTAAAGCTCTCTCTACATCAAGATTATGTAGCAGAAATTTGATAAAACAAAGAGAAGGGACAATAAACTGGTAAAAAGGTAAAATATTGTCCGTAAAACCACCTTAAACTGGTGAAATATCAGATTAGGAGGATCACAAGGAAGAGCAGACAATTCAGAAACCCTTCTGACAGTTGATATTGCTAAATGAAACAATACTTTCCAAAATGCTTGAAAAATACTCTGATTGTCATGGAGTTTTGCAATATTCTTGTAGTATTACACAGATAGAACTGAAATCTGCAATTTTAAACAGCTAGCAGATAAACCTTTATCTAAGCCCTCTTGCAAAAATGTAAGAATTCTAAAATAATGCCAACCAAAACCAGTTTTCTAACACCAGAAAAAAAAAACCATCCCTATAGCACTGCTGTTACAGGTTTTGAAAAAGCAGGCTTGTGCGGGTGATATGGGGCCGTTGAGCTCCATACCTCACCCAAATACAAGCGCTGCTTTGACGTGCTCGTGGACGATTTCCCCATAGACATCAATGGGAAGAGCCGGAAAAAAAAAAGCCTAACACCTGTAATCGCGGAAGCAAAAGCTCCGTTACGCAGCCCCATTGATGTCTATGGGGAAAGAAAAAGTTAAGTTTAAACCTAACACCCTAACATAAAAACCACATTCAAACACCCCTAATCTTCTGCCCATGACATCGCCGCAACCTACATAATGTTATTAACCCCTAATCTGCCGCCCCCAACATCGCTGCCACTTACATAATGTTATTAACCCCTAATCTGACGCCCCAAATATCACCGCCACCTAAATACACTTATTAACCGCTAATCAGCCGCCCTTAACATCGCCACCTACATAATGTAATTAACCCCTAATATGCTGCCCCCAACATCGCCATCACCTACATAATGTTATTAACCCCTAATCTGCCGCCCCAACATCGCCATCACCTACATAATGTTATTAACCCCTAATCTGCTGCCCCAACATCGCCATCACCTACATAATGTTATTAACCCCTAATCTGCCGCCCCCAACATCGCTGCCACATACATAATGTTATTAACCCCTAATCTGATGCCCCTAACATCGCCACCACCTAAATACACTTATTAACCGCTAATCTGCCGCCCTTAACATCGCCACCTACATAATGTTATTACCCCTAATCTGCTGCCCCCAACATCACCTCCACCTAAATACACTTATTAACCACTAATCTGCCACCCTTAACATCGCCGCCACCTACATTACAGTTATTAACCCCTAATCTGCCACCCCCAATGTCGCCGCCACTATACTAAAGTTATTAACCCCTAAACCTCTGGCCTCCAACATCACTAACACTAAATAAATATATTAACCCATAAACCTAACCCTAATGTAACCCTAAGCATAACCCTAGCCCTAACAAAACCTTAAGCCTAAGTCTAACCCTAACCCTAACATCCCCTAACTTAAATATAATTAAAATAAATCTAAATAAAACTTACAATTATTACCTAAATAATTCCTATTTAAAACTAAATACATACTTACCTGTAAAAATACCAATAGTTATATTGTAGCTATCTTAGGTTTTATTTTTATTTCACAGGTAAATTTGTATTTATTTTAACTAGGTAGAATAGTTAGTAAATAGTTATTAATTATTTAATAACTACCTAGTTAAAATAAATACAAAGTTACCTGTAAAATAAAACCTAACATTACAATAAAATAAATTAAATTAAATTAAAATACAATTATCTAAATTACAAAAAAAATAAACACTAAATTACACAAAATAAAAAATGAAATTATCAAAAATAAAAATGAATTACTCCTAATCTAATAGCTCTTTCAAAATAAAAAAGCCCTTCCCCCCCAAATAAAAAACCCCTAGCCTGCACTAAACTGCCAATGGCCCCAAAGAAATCAGCTCTTTTACCTGTATACCTCTCAATAGTAAAACCCACCACCAGATTGCCCAAACCCTAAACTAAAAATAAAACCCACCCAATAAACCCTTAAAAAAAAAAAACTAACACTAACCACCGACGATCCACTTACAGTTTTCAAAGACGGGGCATCCATCCTCATCCAGACGGCAGAAGTCCTCATCGAAGCCGACAATCCAGGATTGAGCTTGTATTCTATTCGCTGATTGGAATAGCCAATAGAATGCGAGCTGAATCCTATTGGCTGATTGCAACAGCCAATATGATTTTTTCCCCTTTAATTCCTATTGGCTGATATAATTCTATCAGCCAATCGGAATGAAAGGGACGCCATCTTGGATGACGTTACTTAAAGGGAAACTTCATTCTACAGCGACCATAGGAAGAAGAGAATGCTCCGCGCTGGATGTCTTGAAGATGGACCCACTCCGTGACGGATGGATGAAGATAGAAGATGCCGTCTGGATGAAGACTTCTGCCCGCTTGGATGAAGGCTTCTGCCGGCTTTGAGGAGGACTTCTGCCCGCTTGGATGAAGGCTTCTGCCGGCTTCGATGAGGATTTCTGCCGCCTGGATGAGGATGGATGTCCAGTCTTTGAAAACTGTAAGTGGATCGTCAGGGGTTAGTGTTACGATTTTTTTAAGGGTTTATTGGGTGGGTTTTATTTTTACCTTAGGATTTGGGCAATGTAAAAGAGCTAAATGCCCTTTTAAGGGCAATACCCATCCAAATGCCCTTTTCAGGGCAATGGTTAGCTTAGGTTTATTTAGATAGGTTTTTATTTGGGGGGTTTGGTTGGGTGGGTGGTAGGTTTTACTGTTGGGGGATTGTTTGTATTTTTTTTACAGGTAAAAGAGCTGATGTCTTTGGGGCAATGTCCTGCAAAAGGCCCTTTTAAGGGACATAGGCAGTTAAGTGTAGGCTAGGGTTTTTTATTTGGGGGGGGGGGGGCTTTTTTTATTTTGATAGGGCTATTAGATTAGGAGTGATTCATTTTTTATTTTTGATAATTTCATTTTTTATTTTGTGTAATTTAGTGTTTATTTTTTTTGTAATTTAGATAATTGTATTTTATTAATTTAATTTATTTTATTTTATTTTATTGTAATCTTAGGTTTTAGTGTAAGGCAGGTTAGGTTTTATTTTACAGGTACCTTTGTATTTATTTTAATTATGTAGCTAGTAAATAGTTAATAACTATTTACTAACTAGTCTACCTAGTTAAAATAAATACAAACTTACCTGTGAAATAAAAATAAAACCTAAGATAGCTACAATGTAACTAATAGTTATATTGTAGCTAGCTTAGGGGTTTTTTTTACAGGTAAGTTTGTATTTAGTTTTAAATAGGAATTACTTAGGTAATAATTGTAAGTTTCATTTAGATTTAGTTTAATTATATTTAAGTTAGGCGGTGTTAGGGTTAGGGTTATGTTAGGGTTATGCTTAGGGTTACATTAGAATTAGGTTTAGGAGTTGATATATTTATCTAGTGATGGTTAATAGTTTAATTTTGTATATTTTGTTGTGGGGGGGGTTGCGGTTTAGGGGTTATACTGTATGCAACTTAAAAGGAGATATGACAATTTTAAGTATACTTTAGCATCAAAGTCCAGGAATAAAAGGGGGAAACAATTAGAGAATGCAGCAAAGACCTCTTATACAAAATACGCATCAAATTACTTTAAATAATAAAGTGTAAAATAATATAAACCAGCCTCTTGAAAATTTAGTAAATCTTACCCCTCCTGAGAGACCAGAGTATGGAGCAAAAAGTAAATTTATGCTTACCTGATAAATTAATTTCTTTTACGATATGACGAGTCCAAGGATTTCATCCTTACTTGTGGGATATTAACTTCCTGCTAACAGGAAGTGGCAAAGAGCACCACAGCAGAGCTGTATATATAGCCCCTCCATTCCCCTCCAGTCATTCGGCAAAGATTATAGGAAGAGAAAAGGAAAGGCTAAAAAGGTGCAGAGGTGACTGAAGTTTTCAAAAAATAAAATAAATCTGTCTTAAAATAACTGGGTGGGCCGTGGACTCGTCATATCATAAAATAAATTATCAGGTAAGCATAAATTTACTTTTTTTTTTACAAAGATATGACGAGTCAACGGATTTCATCCTTACTTGTGGGAAACCAATACCAAAGCGATAGGACACGGATGAAAGGGAGGGACAAGACAGGAACCTAAACGGAAGGTGCCACTGCTTGAAGAACCTTTCTCCCAAAGATAGCCTCAGAAGAAGCAAAAGTATCAAATTTGTAAAATTTGGAAAAAAGTGTGAAGTGACGACCAAGTTGCAGCCTTACAAATCTGTTCAACAGATGCATTGTTTTTAAAAGCCCATGTGGAAGCCACAGCCCTAGTAGAATGAGCCATAATTCTTTCAAAAGACTGCTGTCCAGCAGTCTCATATGCCAGGCGGATGATACTTCTCAGCCAAAAAGAAAGAGAGCTAGCTGTAGCTTTCTGACCCCTACACTTTCCAGAATAAACAATGAATAATGAAGATGATTGAAGGAAATCCTTAGTTGCCTGTAAGTAAAACTTTAAGGCACGGACCACATCCAAGTTATGTAACAGACGCTCCTTCTTAGAAGGATTAGGACACAAGGAAGGAACAACAATTTCCTGATTAATATTCTTATTCGAAACAACCTTAGGAAGAAAACCAGGTTTGGTATGTAAAACCACCTTATCAGAATGAAATATGAGATAAGGCGAATCACACTAACGCTGAAAGCTCAGAGACTGTTCGAGCAGAAGAAATAGCATCCAGAAACAGAACTTTCCAAAGTAACAGTTTAATATCTATGGAATGCATAGGTTCAAACTGAACCCCTTGAAGAACTTGAGGAACTAAATTCAAACTCCACGGAGGAGTTATAGGTCTAAATACAGGCTTAATTCTAGATAGAGCCTGATGACAAAAAGGACTGAACATCTGGTACATTTGCCAAACGTTTGTGAAACAGAATTGACAAAGCTGAAATTTGTCCCTTTAAGGAACTCGCTGATAACCCTTTCTCCAATCCTTCTTGGAGAAAAGACAGAATTCTAAACTTACACCATATCTTATGATAGAGTTTTCTAGTGACAGGCTTTCTAGCCTGTATCAAAGTATTGATAACCGAATCAGAGAATCCTCACTTTGATAAAATCAAGTGTTCAATCTCCACGCAGTCAGCTGCAGAGAAATTAGATTTGGATGTTGGAAAGGCCCTTGAATGAGAAGGTCCTGTCTCAATGGAAGTTTCCACAGTGGCAGAGAGGACATGTCCACTAGATCCGCATACCAAGTCCTGCATGGCCACGCAGGCGCCATCAGGATCACTGAAGCTCTCTGTTTGTGTCAGGCTTTCAATATAATTTTAATGAAGGAACTCAATTCACAGATCTAAATATACTAAAGGTTGTTTTGTTTTACTATAATTAAGGAATGACACTATGGCTTAGTGAAATTCCCACCTAATAGTGATAGTTTAGTTGATGGTATTGCCTCACCCCAATATGTGCAGTTAAGGGTTAAGCAATGTTTAAATGGATAAAAGGAATGCTCTCAGTTACATAAGTAAGCTTCAGAATTAAGATGCGAGTGTAGAATAGTCTCTTATAGCGTCACATGCAGAGTACCACTTTAAATAATAAGCTTGTGCTTTCAGAATTTAAGATGCGAGTGTGGTATAGTCTCTTAAATCTTATAGCGTCACATGCAGAGTACCACTTTAAATAATAAGCTTGTGCTTTCTGATTACCGCTAACATATGTTGGTAACTTCTTATATAAATGCTTTTTAAATTGCAGAGTTAGCTTTTACCTTTTCTTCTCATGCACTTGTAGCGTGGCAAAGCTGATAGAATGCTCAGTCTGTTCTGTGGAAGTTCCGGTTAGGAGCTGGGAGAAGTGTCAGCTTCCTTTCAGCTGACAGAGTGTAATACAATATGGATTAAAGCCAGGTACTCAGTGATAAGTTCTTATGGTAGCTTAAGTATTAAAACAAGCTATAGAGTGAAAGTTCTTCCTATATTACTTGCTTTAGTACATGTACTTTAATACTTGCGGTTTGCTCAGCAGTTCATTTATTTTGATTTGCGTGTCCAGCTTCTGATTTAGTGTATATTGCTCTTGCTTGGCTGAAATCCAGATGACTGATACAAAGTTGCTGTAAAGTTCCTGTAAGAGAGAAGTTTAAAGAACAATGTTATTTTCATTAATAATAGGCTCAGGGAAAAAAGGGTAGCCTTGTACACCAAATTACTAAGCAAAGAATAATGGTTTTGGGCGGTTTTTAAAGGCAAGCTGTTGATTGTAAGATTCTCTGGGTCCTAAAAGGAGCAATGTTCCTGACAGTCTGATTCAAGCAATCACGCGTGGGAGGAGAGGAAATGGCGGAAACACATAAGCTAGGCCCAACAACCAAGAAGGCACTGCCAAGGCATCTATCAGTTCGGCCTGAGGATCCCTTGACCGGGATCCATATCTTGGAAGCATGGCATTCTGTCGAGATGCCATCAAATCCAATTCCGGTCTGCCCCATCTGAAAATCAATGAGGCAAATACCTCTGGGTGAAGTTCCCACTCCTCCGGATGAAAAGTCTGTCGACTTAGAAAATCTGCTTCCCAGTTCTCTACTCCTAGGATGTAGATCGCTGACAGATGACAAGAGTGGGCCTCTGCCCAACTGATTATCTTGGATACCTCTATCATCGGTAAGGAATTCCTTGTTCCCCCCTGATGATTGACATATGCCAAGGTCGTGATGTTGTCTGACTGGAATCTGATGAATTTGGCCGAAGCCAACTGAGGCCACGCCTGAAGCACATTGAATATTGCTCTCAGTTCCAGAATATTGATTGGAAGTAGAGACTCCACTTGAGTCCAAACACCCTGAGCCTTCAGGGAGTTCCAAACTGCACCCCAGAAGGCTGGCATCTGTTGTCACTATCACCCACGAGGGTCTGCAGAAACAAGTCCCCTGGGACAGATGATCTGGTGACAACCACCAAAGAAGAGAGTTTCTGGTCTCTTGATCCAGATTTATCTGAGGAGATAAATCCGCATAATCCCTTCCCCATTCCACTATCCGAGCATGCACAGTTGCAGTGGTCTAAGATGAAAGTGAGCAAATGGAACGATGTCCATTGCTGCTACCATTAATCCAATTACCTCCATTCACTGAGCCACTGATGGCCGAGGAATGGACTGAAGTGCTCGGCAAATATTCAGAATCTTTGATTTTCTGACCTCCGTCAGAAATATTTTCATGGCTACCGAGTCTATCAGAGTTCCCAAGAAATGAACCCTTGTCTGTGGTACAAGTGAACTCTTCTCTATGTTCACCTTCCAGCCGTGAGTTCTCAGAAAAGACAACACTGTGTCCGTGTGAGATTTTGTCAGACAATATGTTGATGCCTGAATCAGAATATTGTCCAGATAAAGCGCCACCTTTATCCCTCTTGGTCTGAGAACCACCAAAAGAGACCCTAGAATCTTTGTGAAGATTCTGGGAGCTGTAGCCAACCCAAAAGGAAGAGCCACGAACTGATAATGTTTGTCCAAGAAGGCAAACCTTAGAAACCGATGATGATCTTTGTGGATTGGAATATGAAGGTAAGCATCCTTCAAATCCACGGTAGTCATATATTGACCCTCCTGGATAATTGGTAAAATTGTTTGAATTGTCTCCATCTTGAATGATGGAACTCTTAGAAATTTGTTTAGACACTTGAGGTTTAAAATGGGTCTGAACGTTCCCCCTTTTTTGGGGACCACAAATAGGTTTGAGTAAAACCCCTGTCCCAAATTTGGAACTGGACAAATTACTCCCATAGTAGAAAGGTCTTTTATACAGCGTAAGAACGCCTCTCTTTTTATCTGGTTTGCAGATAATTTTGAAAGATGAAATCTCCCTCTTGGGAGAAAATCCTTGAATTCCAATTGATAACCGTGGGTCACTATTTCTAGTGCCCAGGAATACTGAACATCTCTTGTCCAAGTCTGAGCAAAGAAAGAGAGAGTCTGCCCCCTACTAGATCCGGTCCTGGATCGGGGGCCACCCCTTCATGCTGTCTTAGGACCAGCAGTGGGCTTTTTGGATTGTTAACCCTTATTCCAGTTCTGATTGGGTCTCCAGACTGACTTAGGATTAGGAAAAATTCCCTTCCTGCTTTGTGGAAGAAGAAGAAGAAGAAGCAGGTGGGTCCTCCTTTAAAGTTCTGAAGGGAAAGAAAACTATTCTGTTTACCCCTAATTTTAACGGACTTATCCTGAGGTAGGGCATGGCCTTTACTTCCTGTAATATCAGAAATGATTTCCTTCAATTCTGGCCCGAAAAGGGTCTTACCTTTAAAGGGAATAGCTAAAAGCTTATGTTTTGATGACACATCAGCAGACCAAGATTTGAGCCACAATGCTCTACGTGCTAAAATAGCAAATCCTGCATTTTTTGCCGCTATTTTAGCAATTTGAAAAGCGGCATCAGTAATAAAAGAATTAGCTAGCTCGAGAGCATTAATTCTATCTAAGATGTCATCTAATGGAGTCTCAACCTTAAGAGACTCTTCTAGAGCCTCAAACCAAAAAGCTGCTGCAGTAGTTACTGGAACAATGCAAGCCATAGGTTGTAAGATAAACCCCTGATTAACAAATCATTTCTTTAGTAGACCCTCTAATTTCTTATCCATAGGGTCCTTGAAAGCACAACTATCCTCAATGGGTCTACACAACAAAAGGGTGAGCATTAATAAATAGCTAATAATAACCTCAATGATATATGAGCATATAAATACAATTAGAATTGCCAGCAATTTGGCATATTAAAGGAAAGTTCAATTTCAGATTAAGAAGTATATCTTTCTTCCCAACTATGGCATCCTCCTCCTCACCAACAATGGTCCAGAGATGCTATATAAAAGACAAAACAAAGGGGTGCCTCATGTGTAGAATCATCAAATAAGCACAAAGCCACAGAAAAAAGCCAAATGGGTACTCACTAGGCTCTGGAGCACACCTATATGTTTGTAGGGACAGGCTGCAGATTTTATAAGGTGTGACAGCTCACCCGCAGAGGATATCAGTCATTAACTGTAGTGGAAAGATAAAACACAGGAAAAGCACCAAATTGTGCAGATCACAAAGGATATGGTGTTTGACTTAGCACAAAGGAAGATTGGGTACTCACATGTTAGATGAGCACACTTATGTGCTAGTAGGAGCAAGCTGGCATATTATGGTAAGGTGTGTCAGCTCACCACCAAGAGACTTTTCCTTAGGATGCAATATCCAAAAGTGGCAGACTTCTGTGTGTTAGGTTTCACTCCAAGCAGGTGCATGCAGGTAAAATCACTCACAAGAGTATTTTTACAAATTAAAAATACTATTTATTAAAAACAAATTAAAATACATGTACAAAGGAGGGAACTAGGGGCATACAGTCAAGCCCCCTGTAAATGCAACGCGTTTCTCGGCTCATACAATGTTTCCTCAGGCATTTTTTTTACCCTGCTACTGTTCTGCTTTATATACCTACTATCTAGTGCCAACTGACATTTTTTTTTTCTATCCTAAGGGCTTGTACCCTTAATTGGTAATCTTCAACACCTGACTGGTTCAGTGTTTAGTTGCAAAGATGTCAGTCTTATGTGTTAAAATAAAACAAAGGCATAAAGTGAAAATCTATACAGCATTTCATATACACCTAATAATTCTAAACAATAATCTCTAAACATGTGGAAACAATGTAATCATGAATATAAAACATTCTTTCACATTCATATTATACAATGTATGATATCTTCGCAGCAATTTTCCTACCATATAAAGTTCATCATCAACAGCATATTCCAAATTATTTTATATTTAAAAATTTGTAATTCATAATTTATATCCCCCAAATTTTATAGGATGTTCGTTTATTTGTTTGTATGTTAGTTTATTTCAACTGTCCTTTTTTGTTTGCACATTATGCATCGTTTAATAGACCTGGGACACACCCCTTGAAAAGTCTGTTGAATGTTGTTTGTCTCAAGGGGAGAGAGGTATAAAGGAAGCATTTTATAGTGTTATGTTTTATTTTCCTCTAAAGGGACACAATAGTGCACAAGAAAAATGCTCTAAAGTGTTACGGCTAGATTTGGAGTTTTGTCGGTAACGACCCGAAAATCTAACGCCGGCTTTTTTCTGGCCGCACCATAAAAATAACTCTGGTATTGAGAGTCCACAGAATGGCTGCGTTAGGCTCCAAAAAAGGAGCGTAGAGCATTTTTAACGCAGCTTCAACTCTCAATACCAGAGTTGCTTACGCAAGCGGCCAGCCTCAAAAACGTGCTCGTGCACGATTCCCCCATAGGAAGCAATGGGGCTGTTTGAGCTGAAAAAAAACCTAACACCTGCAAAAAAGCCGCGTTCAGCTCCTAACGCAGCCCCATTGTTTGCTATGGGGAAACACTTCTACGTCTGCACTTAACACCCTAACATGTACCCCAAGTCTAAACAACCCTAACCTTACACTTATTAACCCCTAATCTGCCGCCCCCGCTATGCATTTTATTTTTAACCCCTAATCTTCCGCTCCGTAAACCGCCGCTACTTACATTATCCTTATGTACCCCTAATCTGCTGCCCCTAACACCGCCGACCCCTATATTATATTTATTAACCCCTAACCTGCCCCCCACAACGTCGCAGCCAGCTACCTACAATAATTAACCCCTAATCTGCCGAGCGGACCTAAACGCTACTATAATAAAGTTATTAACCCCTAATCCGCCTCACTAACCCTATAATAAATAGTATTAACCCCTAATCTGCCCTCCCTAACATCGCCGACACCTAACTTCAATTATTAACCCCTAATCTGCCGACCGGAGCTCACCGCTATTCTAATAAATGGATTAACCCCTAAAGCTAAGTCTAACCCTAACACTAACACCCCCCTAACTTAAATATAATTTTATTCTAACGAAATAAATTAACTCTTATTAAATAAATTATTCCTATTTAAAGCTAAATACTTACCAGTAAAATAAATCCTAATATAGCTACAATATAAATTATAATTACATTGTAGCTATTTTAGGATTAATATTTATTTTACAGGCAACTGTGTAATTATTTTAACCAGGTACAATAGCTATTAAATAGTTAAGAACTATTTAATAGTTACCTAGTTAAAATAATTACAAAATTACCTGTAAAATAAATCCTAACCTAAGTTACAATTAAACCTAACACTATACTATCATTTAATTAAATAAAATACCTACAATTACCTACAATTAAACCTAACACTACACTATCAATACATTAATTAAATACAATATCTACAAATAAATACAATGAAATAAACTAACTAAAGTACAAAAAATAAAAAAATATCTACAAACACAAGAAAAATATTACAACAATTTTAAACTAATTACACCTACTCTAAGCCCCTTAATAAAACAACAAAGTCCCCCAAAATAAAAAATGCCCTACCCTATTCTAAATTACTAAAGTTCAAAGCTCTTTTACCTTACCAGCCCTGAACAGGGCCCTTTGCGGGGCATGCCCCAAGAAGTTCAGCTCTTTTGCCTGTAAAAAAAAACATACAATACCCCCCCCAACATTACAACCCACCACCCACATACCCCTAATCTAACCCAAACCCCCCTTAAATAAACCTAACACTAAGCCCCTGAAGATCTTCCTACCTTGTCTTCACCTCACCAGGTATCATCGATCCGTCCTGGCTCCAAAATCTTCATCCAACCCAAGCGGGGGTTGGCAATCCATCATCCGGTGGCTGAAGAGGTCCAGAAGAGGCTCCAAAGTCTTCATCCTATCCGGGAAGAAGAGGCGATCCGGACCGGAAACCATCTTGATCCAAGCGGCATCTTCTATCTTCATCCGATGATGACCGGCTCCATCCTGAAGACCTCCACCACGGACCCATCTTCTTCCGGCGACGTCCAACTGCAGAATGATGGTTCCTTTAAGGGACGTCATCCAAGATGGCGTCCCTCGAATTCCGATTGGCTGATAGGATTCTATCAGCCAATCGGAATTAAGGTAGGAATATTCTGATTGGCTGATGGAATCAGCCAATCAGAATCAAGTTCAATCCGATTGGCTGATCCAATCAGCCAATCAGATTGAGCTCGCATTCTATTGGCTGTTCCGATCAGCCAATAGAATGCGAGCTCAATCTGATTGGCTGATTGGATCACCCAATCGGATTGAACTAGATTCTGATTGGCTGATTCCATCAGCCAATCAGAAAATTCCTACCTTAATTCCGATTGGCTGATAGAATCCTATCAGCCAATCGGAATTCGAGGGACGCCATCTTGGATGACGTCCCTTAAAGGAACCGTCATTCTGCAGTTGGACGTCGCCGGAAGAAGATGGGTCCGCGGTGGAGGTCTTCAGGATGGAGCCGGTCGTCATCGGATGAAGATAGAAGATGCCGCTTGGATCAAGATGGTTGCCGGTCCGGATCACTTCTTCTTCCCGGATAGGATGAAGACTTTGGAGCCTCTTCTGGACCTCTTCAGCCACCGGATGATGGATCGCCAACCCCCGCTTGGGTTGGATGAAGATTTTGGAGCCAGGACGGATCGGTGATACCTGGTGAGGTGAAGACAAGGTAGGAAGATCTTCAGGGGCTTAGTGTTAGGTTTATTTAAGGGGGGTTTGGGTTAGATTAGGGGTATGTGGGTGGTGGGTTGTAATGTTGGGGGGGGTATTGTATGTTTTTTTTTACAGGCAAAAGAGCTGAACTTCTTGGGGCATGCCCCGCAAAGGGCCCTGTTCAGGGCTGGTAAGGTAAAAGAGCTTTTAACGTTAGTAATTTAGAATAGGGTAGGGCATTTTTTATTTTGGGGGGCTTTGTTGTTTTATTAGGGGGCTTAGAGTAGGTGTAATTAGTTTAAAATTGTTGTAATATTTTTCTTATGTTTGTAGATATTTTTTTATTTTTTGTAACTTAGTTCTTTTTTATTTTTTGTACTTTAGTTAGTTTATTTAAATGTATTTTTTGTAGATATTGTATTTAATTAATGTATTGATAGTGTAGTGTTAGGTTTAATTGTAGGTATTTTATTTAATTAATTTAATGATAGTATAGTGTTAGGTTTAATTGTAACTTAGGTTAGGATTTATTTTACAGGTAATTTTGTAATTATTTTAACTAGGTAACTATTAAATAGTTCTTAACTATTTAATAGCTATTGTACCTGGTTAAAATAATTACAAAGTTGCCTGTAAAATAAATATTAATCCTAAAATAGCTACAATGTAATTATAATTTATATTGTAGCTATATTAGGATTTATTTTACAGGTAAGTATTTAGCTTTAAATAGGAATAATTTATTTAATAAGAGTTAATTTATTTCGTTAGAATAAAATTATATTTAAGTTAGGGGG
This sequence comes from Bombina bombina, assembly GCF_027579735.1. Lineage (NCBI taxonomy): Eukaryota > Metazoa > Chordata > Amphibia > Anura > Bombinatoridae > Bombina > Bombina bombina. The sequence continues at coordinate 164,202,296 of NC_069506.1, read as the reverse complement.
GGTGTTAGTGTTAGGGTTAGACTTAGCTTTAGGGGTTAATCCATTTATTAGAATAGCGGTGAGCTCCGGTCGGCAGATTAGGGGTTAATAATTTAAGTTAGGTGTCGGCGATGTTAGGGAGGGCAGATTAGGGGTTAATACTATTTATTATAGGGTTAGTGAGGTGGATTAGGGGTTAATAACTTTATTATAGTAGCGCTCAGGTCCGCTCGGCAGATTAGGGGTTAATAAGTGTAGGCAGGTGGAGGCGACGTTGAGGGGGGCAGATTAGGGGTTAATAAATATAATATAGGGGTCGGCGGTGTTAGGGGCAGCAGATTAGGGGTACATAAGTATAACGTAGGTGGCGGCGCTTTGCGGTCGGCAGATTAGGGGTTAATTATTGTAGGCAGGTGGCGGCGACGTTGTGGGGGGCAGATTAGGGGTTAATAAATATAATACAGGGGTTGGCGGTGTTAGGGGGAGCAGATTAGGGGTACATAAGGATAACGTAGGTGGTGGTCGGCAGATTAGGGGTTAAAAAAATGTATTCAAGTGTCGGCGATGTGGGGGGACCTCGGTTTAGGGGTACATAGGTAGTTTATGGGTGTTAGTGTACTTTAGAGTACAGTAGTTAAGAGCTTTAGAAACCGGTGATAGCCCAGAAAGCTCTTAACTACTGACTTTTTTCCTGCGGCTGGAGTTTTGTCGTTAGATGTCTAACGCTCACTTCAGAAACGACTCTAAATACCGGAGTTAGAAAGATCCCATTGAAAAGATAGGATACGCAATTGACGTAAGGGGATCTGCGGTATGGAAAAGTCGCGGCTGAAAAGTGAGCGTTAGACCCTATTTTGAGTGACTCCAAATACCGGCGGTAGCCTAAAACCAGCGTTAGGAGCCTCTAACGCTGGTTTTCACGGCTACCGCCAAACTCCAAATCTAGGTCTATGTGCGCTGTTGCTTATATATATATATATATATATATATATATATATATATATATATATATATATATATATATATATATATATATATATGTGTGTGTGTGTGTGTAACCCCTGCAGAGGAGTTCAACAAATAGTAATCTCCAGCGCAGTCATGCATGACTGGGAGCTAGCATAAAGTGAGCCAATGGCAAGAGGCATCTGTGTGCCACCACCAATCAGCAGCTAGCTCCCAGTAGTGCACGGCCGCTGCTGAACCTACCTGGGTATGCCCTTCAACCAAAGATGTCAAGTGAACAAAGTAAATTAGACAACAGAAGCAAATTAATCATTAGTTCAAAACTGCATGCTCTGTCTGACCCTAACATTTTATTTTGGCTTTCATGTCCTTTCAATTTTACTTCCTCATAATCCATATTAAAGGGACATGAAGCCCCAAATGTTTATTTCATGATTCAGATTGAGCTTATCACTGAAAATGTGCTGCTGGAAACCAGTCATGCCTTTACCTAGAAGCTTTTTTGCTAAGGGAGGTATATTACAAATTGCTATTAAATTCTAAAGGTCTTTAAATAGAGAGCAGTTCAGAGACACACCCATTGAAAATCCTGGTGGAATCAATAATCCTGGTTTCCTTTGCTCTGACCAATTAGGCACAGATTTAAAGGGATAGTCTACCTGAATTTGTTTATTATTTTAAAAGACAGATAATAACTTTAATACCCATGCACCAGTCTTGCATAGCCAACACTTTTATATCAAACCTATGCTCTGACCTAATGAACAATTTGTAGAATAATAGTTAAGGAGCCTAGATATAAAAGAGTTTATAATTGTCAGGAATTATTATTTGTCATAACTATATTTATCTATGCCTCAATGAACTATCTAAATATGCATTAAGGTTTCCTATAATGGACAATAAATCCTATACTAAAAATTGCTATGATATAAATAAAATTGATATGACCAGAAGATCAATGTGTAAAAATATTATGCATCACAATGTTGATGACTCTATTGTCACTCACATGTTTAGAATTGATGAATAGGCACCAAAGTATTCCTAGTTGTATCACATAGGTTAATTTTATTAGTTGTTATAAGCATTACACATAATATAGAATTTTTTGTTATACATTAAAATACTACTTATATAGTATACACAGTACAGGAATGATATCATTCACCACTATAGGACAGTTTACTTATCTGTCTATATTTTTTATATAGCACATTTAGATGCTTCTACCCTAGATCCAATCACTATTATTGTATGTTAAGTACACCTTATTTTGGAGTTATTTATTATAGTGATTTAGATGTTTATAGGACGTATTATTTATTATATTTATTTTTTACACTTATCAGTAGTTATTATAGAAGGTCCCAATACCTATTGCTTCATTGGATATAGGGGTACATTGTGATGCATAATATTTTTACACATTGATCTTCTGGTCATATCAATTTTATTTATATCATAGCAATTTTTAATATAGGATTTATTGTCCATTATAGGAAACCTTAATGCATATTTAGATAGTTCATTGAGGCATAGATAAATATAGTTATGACAAATAATAATTCCTGACAAATATAAACTCTTAGATTTAAATAACCTTTATATCTTGGCTCCTTAAGTATTATTCTACAAATTGGTCATTAGGTCAGAGCATAGGTTTGATATAAAAGTGTTGGCTATGCAAGACTGGGGCATGGGTATTAAAGTGATTATCCGTCTTTTAAAATATTAAACAAATTCAGGTAGGCTGTCCCTTTAAATCTGTGCCTAAGGAAGCAAAGAAAACCAGGAATATTGATTCCACCAGGATTTTCAATGGGTGTATCTCTGAACTGCTCTCTATTTAAAGACCTTTAGAATTTAATAGCAATTTGTAATATACCTCCTTTAGCAAAAAAGCTTCTAGTAAAAGGTATGACTGGTTTCCAGCAGCACATTTTCCGTGAGAAGCTCAATCTGAATCATGAAATAAACATTTGGGGCTTCATGTCCCTTTAATATGGATTATGAGGAAAGTAAAATTGAAAGGACATGAAAGCCAAAATAAAATGTTAAGGTCAGACAGAGCATGCAGTTTTGAACTAATGATTAATTTGCTTCTGTTGTCTAATTTACTTTGTTCACTTGACATATTTGGTTGAAGGTAGTGATGTCGCGAATAGTTTGCCGGCGAATAGTTCCCGGCGAACATAGCATGTTCGCGTATGCCACAGCGGGCGAACGTATGCGATGTTCGATCCGCCCCCTATTCGTCATCATTGAGTAATACTTTGACCCTGTACCTCACAGTTAGCAGGCACATTCCAGCCAATCAGCAGAAGAACCTCCCTCCCAGACCCTCCTACCTCCTGGACAGCATCCATTTTAGATTCATTCGGAAGCTGCATTCTTAGGGAGAGGAGGGACAGTGTATCTCTTGCTGATTAATAGGGAAATCGATAGCTAGGCTAGTGTATTCAGTGTCCACTACAGTCCTGAAGGACTCATCTGATCTCTGCTGTAAGGACAGCACCCCAAAAAGCCCTTTTTATGGCTGCTTTTTTTTTTTTCCTGTGTAATCTAATTGCAGTTGCCTGCCTGCCAGCCTGTGTGTCAGGCTCACAGCGTATACTGTGCCCACTTGCCCAGTGCCACCACTCATATCTGGTGTAACAGTAGTGTAGATTTAAAAAAAAAAAAAAATTTTTTGACTGTGTTAAATAGTAGCAGTCAGTTTCCTTCACACGTGTGCGTTTCAGTGCCTGCCTGCCTGCCTGCCAGGGCACAGTGTCACCCCAGTGCAACTCATATCTGGTGTAACAGTAGTTTAAATATAAAAAACAACACTTTTTTTACTGTGTTAAGTAATAGCAGTCAGTTTCCTTCACACCTGTGCGTTTCAGTGCCTGCCTACCAGGGCACAGTGTCACCCCAGTGCAACTCCTATCTGGTGTAACAGTAGTTTAAATATAAAAAAAAACAACACTTTTTTTCCGACTGTGTTAAATAATAGCAGTCAGTTTCCTTCACATGTGTGAGTTTCAGTGCCTGTCTGCCAGGGCACAGTGTCACCCCAGTGCAACTCATATCTGGTGTAACAGTAGTTTAAATATAAAAAAACAACACTTTTTTGACTGTGTTAAATAATAGAAGTCAGTTTTTTCCTTCACACGTGTGGATTTCAGTGCCTGCCTGCCAGGGCACAGTGTCACCCCAGTGCAACTCCTATCTGGTGTAACAGTAGTTTAAATATAAAAAAAACAACACTTTTTTGACTGTGTTAAATAATAGCAGTCAGTTGTTTCCTTCACACATGTGCGTTTCAGTGCCTGCCAGGGCACAGTGTAACACCAGTGCAACTCATATCTGGTGTAACCGTAGTGTACATTTTAAAAAAAATACAATTTTGACTGTAATAGATTGAATAGCAGTTAGTTGTCTGCAAGCGTGTGTGTCAGGCCTACAGCGTCTACTCTGCCAACTTCTGCCAGTGCACAGTGCCACTCATATCTGTTGTCACAGTAGCTTGCACGCATAGTACCACTAATCGAAAAAAAAATGACAGGCAGAGGCAGGCCACCCCGCAGGGGCCGTCATGTTCATGGTGCTGTGATTCCCTTTGGCCCTAGAATAATGCCCAGTGTTCAGAGGCCACGAACCCCGAACTTGAACATTTCTGACTCTGAGGACATAGTTGACTTGCTAGCACAGGACACCCAATCTTCTACAGCTTCCGCTCGGAACCTTGACGCACCATCCTCCTCCTGGTAGGCTTCGGGCACCTCTCAAGTTACCACTCGCCCGCCTGCCGCCACCACCAACACTAGCACCACAGCCGCTTCACTTAATCTGTCAGAGGAGTTATTTACACATCAGTTGGAAGAAATGAGTGATAGTGATGCGCAACCATTATTGCCAGAGGATGTAGATAATAGGGGTATGTCTCAGTCAGGCAGCATTACACACATGGATGTACGGTGTGATGATGATGATGTTGTACCTGCTGCTGCTTCCTTTGTTGACTTGTCAGATACAAGTGAAGCGGTTGATGATGACGATGCGTCCGTGGATGTCACGTGGGTGCCCGCTAGAAGAGAAGAAGAAGAGGGGGAAAGTTCAGATGGGGAGACAGAGAGGAGGAGGAGACGAGTTCGAAGGAGGGGGAGGTCGTCGCAAGGAGCTAGTGGCAGTCAGACAGCATGCATTGGCACAAGGGGTGAGCCAGACAACACGCCAATCAACGCATGCTGTTGCCACCACCAGAATGCCGTCATTGCAGAGCTCAGCAGTGTGGCATTTTTTTTGTGTGTCTGCCTCTGACAACAGCGATGCCATTTGCAACCTGTGTCAAAAGAAACTGAGTCGTGGGAAGTCCAACACCCACCTAGGTGCAACTGCTTTGCGAAGGCACATGATTGCACATCACAAACGCCTATGGGATCAACACATGAGTACAAGCAGCACAGAAACTCAAAGCCGCCATCCTCCTCCTGGTGCAGCATCTTCAGCCATGTCAACCACTGCTGTCCTCCTTGCCCCCTCTCAACCATCCGCCACTCCGTCTCTCGCCTTGAGCAGTTCCTGCTCATCTGCCCACAGTCAGGTGTCTGTCAAGGACATGTTTGAGCATAAGAAGCCAATGTCACAAGTCACCACCTTGCCCGGCATCTGACAGCTGGCTTGACTGAACTCTTAGCCCGCCAGCTTTTACCATACAAGCTGGTAAAGTCTGAGGCGTTCAAAAAATTTGTATCTATTGGGACACCGCAGTGGAAGGTACCCGGCCGAAATTTATTTGCACAAAAGGCAATCCCCAACCTGTACTCGATTGTGCAAAAGGAAATAATGGCATGTCTGGCACACAGTGTTGGGGCAAGGGTCCATATGATCACTGATACCTGGTCTGCAAAGCATGGTCAGGGCAGGTATATCACCTACACTACGCATTGGGTAAACTTGCTGATGGCTGCCAAGCATGGAATGCGTGGCTCTGCAGAGGAGTTGGTGACACCTCCATGACTTGTAGGCAGGCCTGCTGCCACCTCCTCTGCTCCTCCTACTCCATCCTCTTCCATAACCTCCTCGGCTGAGTCCTCTTCTGCTGCTGCGTCTTGCTCCACATTAACGGCACCCCCCAGCTCCCCAGGTACTATTCCATATCCCGGAAATGGCAGTGTCATGCTGTTTGGGATTGACTTGCCTGAAAGCAGAGAGTCACACCGGACCAGCACTCCTGTCCGCCCTGAACTCACAGGTGGATAAGTGGCTGACTCTGCACCAACTGGAGATCAGCAAAATGGTTAGTGACAACAGAAGAAATTTGGTGGCGGCATTAAATTTGGGCAAGTTGACACATGTGCCGTGCATGGCACATGTGTGTAATCTGATCATACAACGCTTTGTGCATAAGTACCCAGGCTTACAGGACATCCTGAAGCAGGCCAGGAAGGTGTGTGGCCATTTCAGGCGTTCCTATACGGCCATGGCGCACTTTTCAGATATCCAGCGGCGAAACAACATGCCAGTGAGATGCTTGATTTGCGACAGCCCCACACGTTGGAATTCAACACTCCTAATGTTCGACCGCCTGAAAAAATCTGTTAATGACTATTTGTATGAACGGGGTGCTAGGACAGCCTCTGCGGAGCTGGGAATTTTTTTGCCACTTTACTGGACGCTCATGCGCAATGCCTGTAGGCTCATGCGTCCTTTTGAGGAGGTGACAAACCTAGTCAGTCGCACCGAAGGCACCATCAGCGTCATCATACCATTTGTTTTCTTCCTGGAGCGTGCCCTGCGAAGAGTGCTGGATCAGGCCATAGATGAGCGTGAAGAGGAAGAGGATGAGTTGTGGTCACTATCACCACCAGAAACAGCCTTATCAGCATCGCTTGCTGGACCTGTGGCCACGCTGGAAGAGGATTGTGAGGAAGAGGAGTAAGACCAACCACAACAGGCATCCCAGGGTGCTAATTGTCACCTATCTGGTACCCATGGTGTTGTACGTGGCTGGGGGGAAGAAGATACCTTCAGTGAGATCACTGAGGACGAGGAACGGGACATGAGTAGCTCGGCATCCAACCTTGTGCAAATGGGGTCTTTCATGCTGTTGTGCCTGTTGAGGGACCTTCGTATAAAAAAGCTGAAGGAGAACGACCTGTACTGGGTGTCCACACTACTAGACCCCCGGTATAAGCATAAAGTGCCTGAAATGTTACCGAATTACCGCAAGTCGGAAAGGATGCAGCAGTTCCAAAATAAATTAAAAAGTATGCTTTACACAGCGTATAAGGGTGATGTCACAGCACAAAGGGAATCTTACAGGGGAAGAGGTGAAAGTAATCCTCCGACTCCCACGACCACGCCGGCAAAGACAGGACGCTTTACAGATGTGTTGTTGATGGAAGACATGCAGAGCTTTATAAGTCCTATGCACAGCCCTTCGGGGTCCACCCTCAGAGAACGACTCGACCGACAGGTAGCAGACTACCTCGCCTTAACTGCAGATATCGACACTCTGAGGAGCGATGAACCCCTTGACTACTGGGTGTGCAGGCTTGACCTGTGGCCTGAGCTATCCCAATTTGCGATAGAACTTCTGGCCTGCCCCGCTTCAAGTGTCCTGTCAGAAAGGACCTTCAGTGCAGCAGGAGGTATTGTCACTGAGAAGAGAAGTCGCCTAGGTCAAAAAAGTCTAGATTGCCTCACCTTTATTAAGATGATTGAGGGATGGATCCCAAGGGGACTGACAGTGGGCGATACATTCGACTAAAAAAGGCCCGATGAGATGAGCTGCCTTGGGCTAAAACGTTCCACATGCTGCTGTATTTGATCTCTGAATGCCGGATGACTTGCGTGACTTATCCGCCACCAACTAGGGTTCAAGCCGCAATGTTTTAGGGCACTTTCTGCCTGGGAAACAAACATCATTTTTTCTGGCCGCTGCTACAGCAGCGGCTGCAACAATACCTAATTTTTCGGGCATGTATACATGCATAATTTTTCTGGCCTCTGGTGCTGCACTGTGGCTTCAAAAACCAAATCACAAAAAAGGCACATAACAGGGATTAAACTGATAGGAATAGAACTACTTAACACACCACTCATATCTGGTGGCACATTAGATTGCATGCGCAGTACCCCAAATTTGAAGTAGGAGGACCAAACAAGCATCTTTTTCCATCTCCCGGTTCCTAAAATCGATGCCATATACACATCCCCTGATAGGGGACGTAACAGGGATTAAACTGATAGGAATAGTACTACTCAACACACCTTATAATAACGCAGAGAGAGGCAACGCAGAGAGAGGAGTCTGAAGAAGAGGAGTCAGAGGAGGAAGGTGGCTTTGAGGAGGTGGAAGACCAAACACAGCAGGCATCCCAGGGGGCTTGTTGTCACCTTTCGGGGACCCTTGGTGTTGTACGTGGATGGGTGGAGGAAGAGACCTTCAATAACATCAGTGAGGACAAGGAACAGGACATGGCTAGCTTGGTATCCAACATTGTGCAAATGGGGAGTTTGCGGTTGTGCAAATGGACTGTTTGCGGTTGTTTGCGGTGCATTAAAGGGACAGTCTAGGCCAAAATAAACTTTCATGATTCAGATAGAGCATGTCATTTTAAACAATTTTCCAATTTACTTTTAGCACCAATTTTGCTTTGTTCTCTTGGTATTCTTAGTTGAAAGCTTAACCTTGGAGGTTCATATGCTAATTTCTTAGACCTTGAAGCCCGCCTCTTTCAGATTGCATTTTAACAGTTTTTCACCACTAGAGGGTGTTAGTTCACGTATTTCAAATAAATAACACTGTGCTCGTGCACGAGAAGTTATCTGGGAGCAGGCACTGATTGGCTAGACTGCACGTCTGTCAAAAGAACTGAAAAAAGGGGCAGTTTGTAGAGGCTTAGATACAAGATAATCACAGAGGTTTAAAGTATATTATTATAAATGTGTTAGTTATGCAAAACTGGGAAATGGGTAATAAAGGGATTATCTATCTTTTAAAACAATTAAAAATTCTGGTGTAGACTGTCCCTTTAAATGGGGAGTTTGGTCTGTCACTGTGAAGCGGGCGTAACCCTTACACTACCTGATCGATACAACATCATACTTGATGTTTTAAAGCACGTTATTCCAAACAATGTTAAGTGATTTATGCCCTTTATGGATTAAAACCAGACTCTGCATCAACTATGTAATTTTCCATGGGAGTTTTGTCATGGATCCCCCTCCGGCATGCTACAGTCCAGGTGTTAGTCCCCTTGAAACAACTTTTCCATCACTATTGTGGCCAGAAAGAGTCCCTGTGGGTTTTAAAGTTCGCCTGCCTATTGAAGTCTATGGCGGTTCGCCCGGTTCACCCGTTCGCGAACAGTTGCGGAAGTTCGCATTTGATGTTCGCGAACCCAAATTTTTATGTTTGCGACATCACTAGTTGAAGGGCATACCCAGGTAGGTTCAGCAGCGGCTGTGCACTACTGGGAGCTAGCTGCTGATTGGTGATGGCACACAGATGCCTCTTCCCATTGGCTCACTTTATGCTAGCTCCCAGTCATGCATGACTGCGCTGGAGATTACTATTTGTTGAACTCCTCTGCAGGGGTTACACATATAGAGAGATAGATATATATATATATATATATATATATATATATATATAAGCAACAGCACACTAACACTTTAGAGCATTTTTCTTGTGCACTATTGTGTCCCTTTAGAGGAAAATAAAACATAACACTATAAAATGCTTCCTTTATACCTCTCTCCCCTTGAGACAAACAACATTCAACAGACTTTTCAAGGGGTGTGTCCCAGGTCTATTAAACGATGCATAATGTGCAAACAAAAAAGGACAGTTGAAATAAACTAACATACAAACAAATAAATGAACATCCTATAAAATTTTGGGGATATAAATTATGAATTACAAATTTTGAAATATAAAATAATTTGGAATATGCTGTTGATGATGAACTTTATATGGTAGGAAAATTGCTGCGAAGATATCATACATTGTATAATATGAATGTGAAAGAATGTTTTATATTTATGATTACATTGTTTCCACATGTTTAGAGATTATTGTTTAGAATTATTAGGTGTATATGAATTGCTGTATATGAATTGCTGTATAGATTTTCACTTTATGCCTTTGTTTTATTTTAACACATAAGACTGACACCTTGGCAACTAAACACTGAAACAGTCAGGTGTTGAAGATTACCAATTAAGGGTACACGCCCTTAGGATAGAAAGGAAAAATGTTAGTTGGTACTAGATAGTAGGTATATAAAGCAGGACAGTAGCAGAGTAATAAATATGCCTGAGGAAACGGCGTATGAGCTGAAAAACGCGTTGTATTTACAGGTGGCTTGACTGTATGCCCCTAGTTCACTCCTTTGTACATGTATTTTAATTTGTTTTTAATAAATAGTATTTTTTCATTTGTAAAAATACTCTTGTGAGTGATTTTACCTGCCTGCACCTGCTTGGAGTGGAACCTAACACACAGAAGTCTGCCACTTTTGGATAGTGCATCCTAAGGAAAAGTCCCTTGGTGGTGAGCTGACACACCTTACCATAATATGCCAGCTTGCTCCTACTAGCACATAAGTGTGCTCATCTAACATGTGAGTACCCAATCTTCCTTTGTGCTAAGTCAAACACCATATCCTTTGTGATCTGCACAATTAGGTGCTTTTCCTGTGTTTCATCTTTCCACTACAGTTAATGACTGATATCCTCTGTGGGTGAGCTGTCACCCCTGATAAAATCTGCAGCCTGTCCCTAAAAGCACATAGGTGTGCTCCAGAGCCTAGTGAGTACCCATTTGGCTTTTTTTTCTGTGGCTTTGTGCTTATTTGATGATACTACACATGAGGCGCTCCTTTGTTTTGTCTTTTATATAGTATCTTCAATGGATATAGTAGTACGCTTAGCTAGGGTAGATATAGCTCCCTCTACCTTAGGGACCGTTTGCCATGAGTCCCGAATGGTATCTGATATGGGACACATTTTCTTAAAATTGGGAGGGGGAGAAAACAGTATACCTGGTCTATCCCATTCCTTTCTAATAATTTCCGAAATTCTCTTAGGAACCGGAAAAACATCAGTGTAAGTAGGAACTTCCAAATATTTATCCATTTTACACAACTTCTCTGGAGGAATCACAATAGGATCACAATCATCCAGAGTCGCTAAAACCTCCCTAAGTAACAGACGGAGGTGTTCAAGCTTAAATTTAAATGACATAGCATCCGAATCTGTCTGAGGTAAAACATTCCCTGAATCAGAAATTTCACTCTCAGACAGTAATTCCCTGATCCCCCAACTCCGAGCACTGTGAGGGAACATCGGAAATAGCTAATAAAGCATCAGAGGATTCAGTATTTACATTAATACCTGACCTACTGCATTTACCCTGCAACGCTGGTAATTTAGACAATACCTCTGTAAGGGTAGTTGACATAACTGCAGCCATCTCCTGCAGAGGAAAGGAATTAGACGCACTAGAAGTACTTGGCGTCGCTTGTGTGGGCGTTAAAGGTTGTGACACTTGGGGAGAAATGGATGGCATATCCTGATTCTCTTCAGACTGAGAATCATCCTTAGGCACACTTTCTTTATTTAAAATATGCTTTTTACATTGTAAGGCCCTTTCAGTACAAAAGTTAAACAATGTTAGAGGGGGTTGCACAATAGCTTCTAAACACATAGAACAATGAGAAACCTCTATGTCAGACATGTTGAACAGACTAGTAATACCACAAAAGTCGCTTAAACACTTATTTATTGCATAAAATAAACATTTGAAAACACGTGTACTGTGCCTTTAAGAAAAGAAAAGGTGAACAATTTTTTCCAAACTGCTCAATTAACGTTAAATTATCTCCAAATTTAACTTAATATCGTTGGTTAATCCAAAGATTACTGCACCCAGAAGCAAGGACAGAAATAAGGCTTTAAAGTACTTATATCAACAAATAGCCAAAAGATAGCTAAAAATACCCTCTGCACCTCGCCACAGCACTGCTGTGGCGCCTACCTGCCCCCAGGGTACTTCGAAACAAGTTTCCAACCCTTCACACCAGCTACACAGTCCTGGAGCCAACGGAGTTGCTGCTGCTTAGCTTGAAGGAAGTGCGCATCTGAGCGCGCAAAAATAAGCCCGCCCCTTAAGGTCAGAGTAGGCCCAAAGAAAACCGCATGGGAATGCGGTTTTGCACCAAAGTTAATGTACACACAGTATACAACCCCTCAAAAATAAAACAAACAAATTTAAATTCCAAGAATAAAAAACATAATACATTGTTTTTTCATTGTCTCCCATGTCACATAATGCCCAAATAAAGTCAACTAATGATAAATATAATATAGGAACTCCAGTAATACCCCTCTTATAAAATATGATTTACTGCTTACCCCATTCCCATACAGGGAAATAATGCCAGCCAGTTCTGATACACCAAGTCTCCTCAGAATAAAAAAAGGCTGCACATACCTTAATGCTGCTTGTAGCATGAAACCGGTCTCCACACTGAAGATGTCTCATGGTTACCTTCAGAAGTCTTTTAGGAACCAGCGTGGATCGTTACAAATCATCAACCTCAGGGCAGAAATCTTCTTCCATATCCCCCTGAGGAAAATAGTATGCACCGGTACCATTTAAAATAAAAAACTTCTTGATTGAAGAAACTAAAACTAACACCTCACTTTACCATGTCTTCCTAGTATAACACAGGCAAAGAGAATGACTGGAGGGGAAGGGAGGGGCTATATATACAGCTCTGCTGTGGTGCTCTTTGTCACTTCCTGTTAGCAGGAGGTTAATATCCCACAAGTAAGGATGAAATCCGTGGACTCGTCATATCTTTGTAAAATAAATATCTGCAATAAGATCAGAACAAGAGCACTGCCAAATTAGAAATAAATCCGGGATTTTTTGCACAGCGGAAAAAATTATTAACTGTTGCGTTACCAAAATACAAATTATGCTGTGGAAACTTTATAAAAATACAAAGTGCTCTAACCCGATAAGGGAGCACATATCTGGATTTCTTACTGTGTACTTGAAGCCAGTGTAATATTTTGAGCATGTGAAGGAAAGGATAAGTGCTCTTGGAAGTTTTGGGAATCTAGTGGCCAGGAGTAGAATTCCCAGGAGTAATGGATATCGGACTCCACCACCTAATGAAAGAAAATCCTTCACCTGTATAGGTGACATTTTTTTTTTGTTCTGCACAAAATCCTAATTTCTTTAAAAAAACTAAATGCTTTTATTAAATTTTAAGCTCCTCTTTTCAATATATAAAAAAATAAATAACATTCTTTTAAGGACTGACCAAACTATGCTCAATACAATATTCTGTCATTTAATTGTTGATGAGCACTGAGGATTGAATATTAGTTTGTTTCAGTAGGTTTGTTAAAGCTTAAGATGTGAATTTAAGATGACAGTACAAATTCAAAATCCTTAAAGGGACAGTGAACCCAAATTTTTTTCTTTTGTGATTCAGAGCATGCAATTTTAAGCAACTTTCTAATTTACTCCTATTATAAAATTTTCTTCATTCTCTTGGTATCTTTATTTGAAATGTAAGTTTAGATGCCGGCCCATTTTTGGTGGACAACCTGGGTTGTTCTTGCTGATTGGTGGATAAATTCACCCACCAATAAACAAGTGCGGTCCAGAGTCTGAACAAAAAAATAGCTTAGATGCCTTCTTTTTCAAATATAGATAGCAAGAGAACGAAAAATCTATCTAAATCACAAAAGAAAAAAAATTGGGTTTAGTGTCCCTTTAAACATAGTACACAATCCTGTAACTGAAGTAATAATAATAAAAAAAAGTTTACTTTGAAATTATTTGAAATGTAATTATCTCACTGAGATTAATCAGTAAATGAGGCTTTTGAACTTGTCATTGAACCACTAAAAATAAACATAATTTGTGCAAGAAAAGAACAATTGTGGTTTTATCCTGTGGGGTGTTTGCCTGGCAGCCTTAAATGGAGTCCATACATTAAAATCCAGTTCATTTATGGATTACTTTTATATTAGCAATACTGCCTCTAGTAAAAGCTAAAACAGATACCTTTTACCATGCACAGGATGTAGGAAGCGTATGTCTTTAAGCTTGTGCATTCACATTCAGACATAACGGGCTAGATTTAACAAGCAGCGGATGCTGCTGTCTCTGCCCGAAGTTAAGAAGCAGCAGTCGTAAGACCGCTGCTCCTTAACTTGTGGTGGCGGACTGCAATCGTCTTGGCATTTAGCGATGTGCGCTTGATATTTAATAAATCTAACACATAGTCTTTTCAAAGAACAATAAGTAGTGTGAGTAAATATGATATACAGTGATACGGTCCGTATGCTCCATCCAAAGTAAAGGTTATCGCTTGAAAAGAATGACATATCAATTAGATGGAAGTTGTTAATCAGTTAGCACTTTTAATGGAAGTCAATAGTATATTATGCCCCGTTAGTAAATATTAAACTCAGGAAGCTCTCATGATAGACTTAAACACCTAGGAAGAAGGTCCACTGTGGCAAACTATCACATCTATAAGTGTACAATAAAGGTTTAATGGAGTTAAAAGCTTGGTAAATATATTCCTTTCACTTTATGGGCCAGATTACAAGTGGAGCGCTATATAGCACTTCCATAGGCTCATATGGGAGCCTCGTTTTGATGCCATAAGAGACAGAATCAGAACATCACGCAGCAAAGGGAGTAAGTAGCGCAGTAATGGCACCAATATGTATATACACATATTAACACTTAAAGGGACATGAAACCCAATTTTTTTCTTTAATGATTCAGATAGAGAATACAATTTTAAACAACTTTCTAATTTACTCCTATTATCTCATTTGTTTCATTCTCTTGGTATCATTTGTTGAAGGAGCAACAATGCACTAATGGTTTCTAACTGAACAAATGGGTGAGCCAATCACAATCAATATATATATGCAGCCACCAATCAACAGCTAGAACCTAGGGTCTCTGCTGTTCCTGAGCTTGTCTAGATAAACCTTTCAGCAAAGGATAACAAGAGAAGGAAGCAAATTAAATAATAGGTAAATTGGAAAGTTGCTTAAAATTGTATTATCTATCTGAATCACGAAAGAAATTTTTTGGGTCTTATCTCCCTTTAAATATATATGTATATAAGCATAAACATATATATATTTACTGGGAACACACAGTTCCATTGACCACAATGTAAAGGCACTTTTCAATGCATTTTTTTTCTAACACCCCACTCCCACCAACTTTAGCCCCACAACACTACCTAGTGCAGAAATTTTATTAAAAAATAAAGATGCTTGTTAAATTTGCTAGTCTACATAATAGCCACTTATTCTGAGTGCACAAAAAAGAGCTAGAAATATCTGCTGTGATTAAATGGAGATGAAACTCAAAATGAAATTTTCCTGATTCAGGCAGAGCAAATAATTTGGAAAAAAAAGACTTTCCAATTAGCTTATATGATCAAATATACTATATTTTCTTGGCATTCTTTGTTTCATGTCCCTTTAATTACAAATATGGCTGATAGTAGCTGTGGTTTTATGATATGTTTATGACTTGTATTTATTTAATAGTCGCTATATTGTAGCATCTTTCACTATGACTATAAACATAAATTTAGATGTCTGGATTTTATTGTATATTAACCACTATTGAGAGTGAAGGTTTTCTTTATTTACCAACCGTTTAGCTTTTAAATGCAGTTCAAATGACATTGAACTCAATATATGCATTTTACTATTAAAATGTGACTGGTAAATGGCTGGTAAGCATTAATGTTTAATGATATTTCTGGTGATACTGTGAGTACATTTGGGATACACTTCAAATGAAAAGTCAATGGGCTTTTTTTAACCTTTAATTAATTGTTGTGCTTCAGCTTAATTTTGCATTTTTTTTCGCGAGAAGTTAAGTGGCACCTGTTTTAATGGACAATAACAAATTCTGTGTGTAATTTCATTTTCCCCTGTGCAACAAAAGTCTGAGGTGTTATGATTCTCACAGGCTAAAAATGTTCATCTGCGGAAAACAAACTGATTCGGAAGCGCTTTCATTTTGAAGTCCTGCCAAAACAACTAACGCAGTAAAAAGCATAAAGCCTTTATTTGACTTTATCTTTTAGCTCATCCTTCCCTTATTATTAATAGTTGATCATAAATATTTTTATTCTACTCCTGTGATTGTGATAAAACACAGATTTGAAGTGATCACAATTAAACCAAATTCATTAGTATATACCATAACCTAATGATAAAATGCATTGGGACATGCCTCATGGTGCAGTATGTCTTTATCAAAATGTATTAACAATACATTGTTATATGCCTGATGTGCTGAAAATTGCTTTTAATAAACCATATTTTTAACTACAGTACATACATCATTCAACCTGTTGTGGGTATTTTTAATTGCTCATGTACCACACAGAGGATATTGTAAATATATTGCTCCTGTTTCCAAGCTAGGGCTAGATTACAAATTTGCGTTATGGTGCGGTACGGTTATACTGCTAAAAAAATTGGCCATTGCGCGTGGAATGGTAGGTAATGCATATTACAAGTCACGGCGGTATAGCTATACCGCAAGCATTTTAGCCTGTAATGCAACGTCCATTCTGCACTCAAAAAATAACGTTTGAGTGCGGGATTTTCCATAGCACCGTATTACAGTTTGTGCGGTCCAGCTAAAATGCTTGCGTAACAGCCTATACCGACACGATCCATTCCGCGATCTAAAACCAGTAGTTATGGATTTTGCGAAACAAAAAAAAAACTAATAACCCCTAAACCACCACCCTCCCGCATCGCAAATACTTTATTAAACGTATTAACCCCTAATCCGCCGCCCACACACATCGCAACTATTAAATAAGAAAAAAACAGAAAAAGGCGCTCCAATGGTGCAGAAGATCACAACAATTGTTGGAAATTGTATAAATACATCGCTCTACAGAATGATACTCACAAAAGCAGCGCACTATGTGGCAGTGCAAGTCAGGCAGGTTGGATAGATCAGAGCCCACCAGCTGGCTCACTCCAGATCGTGGATCTACCAATGGTTGCTGCAAAATAAAATGCAAGGAGGGAGGGGGAAGGGTACTCCAATAGTGCATGACATCACTACAGAATAGAGAAAAATCCCAAAGACCCCTTCAAAGAATATACTCACAAAAGTGGCGCACTATATTGCAGTGCAAGTCAAACAAGCTGGGTTAATATGAACCCACCAGCAAGCTCACTCAGACAGGTACCAGATCCGCAGTTAAAATAAAAGTAAAAAAACTCTCACAGTTGTAGTTTGGGGTCTTTGGGATTTTTGTGTTCTTCATATTGTGAGTACTTATCACCATATTTGGGACATATTGCAATACCACAATATTGGGGCGTCCTTTTCCAATTTCTGTCTTATAGATCTTTTCCCTAAAAGGCCTAGGCCAATCCTGTATAGCTCCTACCTGAAGTTTCCTAAAAACTTCTGTCAAAACAATAAAACACTTAGGGCCAGATTACGAGTGGAACGATAACAGTTATGCACAAGCGATAAGGGGTATATTGTGAGTGTTTGAACACATGGGTTTTCAACTCATATAACAAGTTAAAAGTAAATGTGATTGCTTGAGCGCAATTCCAGTTAACGCTCCTTGGGTTAGCATGTCCTTAGAGCTCTGGTTAACTGTTTCACGAAACAAAAAAGTGTAAAAAACATATCAAAAATACATTACAAAGTACATATACACTCATAATAACACTATTTAATAAAAAAATATCTAAAATATTGCACAAAAAAGTTACAAGGGCTCAAACAGGTGTTATAAAAAAAAAAGGCAGGCAAAGGTTTTTAACATACATATACATGTCTAAAGATGTATATGTGTGTTTATGTATGTGTATATATATATATATATATATATATTGTGACAGAACCCAAGGCATGGCCTCTATTTATCAAGGTCTGTCGGACCTGATCCGACAGTGTGGATCAGGTCCGACAGAGCTCGCTGAATACGGCGAGCAATACGCTCGCCGTATTCAGCATTGCACCAGAAGCTCACAAGAGCTGCTGGTGCAACGCTGCCCCCTGCAGACTCGCGGCCAATAGGCCACCAGCAGGGGGGTGTCAATCAACCCGATCGTACTTGATCGGGTTGATTTCCAGCGATGTCTGTCCGCCTTCTCAGAGTAGGCGGACAGGTTATGGAGCAGCGTTGTTTGTGACCGCTGCTTCATAACTGCTGTTTCTGGTGAGCCTGCAATTGTAGACTAGAAAAACTATTTTGAATCGAATATCACATTCAAATTGAATGTCACATTCGAATTTGAATATTACATTTATAAAACACAGTATTAGACTAGAAATACTATTTCAATTTCGAATGTCACATTCGAATCGAATATCACATTTAAAACACAGTATTAGACTAGAAATATTATTTCAAATTCGAATGTGACATTCGAATTCGAATGTAGCATTCAAATTCGAATATTACATTCATTAACCCCTTGAGTGCTAACGATGGCTCTAAGCCGTCGCAGAGTTTCTCACTCAGGTGCTAACGATGGCTCAGAGCCGTCGCTAGCACTCTCCCACCTTGAGGGAGATCTGGGGGCTCCCACCCGCTCCTACCCCGGCAATCGTGCCTGTAGAGTGACAGGCATCGCCGGGGCTTCGCGCTTTGCGTGGTGACGTCACGCGTAATGACGTGATGATGTCACCGCGCAACTTTATGTAAAAAGGACAATGGACAATATAGGGAAAGGGGGCATGCTGCTTAGAAGCCTGTATCGCAGGCATCTAAGCAGCTACAGTCCCCCAAGACCCACCATTGGAAAGGTAATCGCCTATCCAATGGTATAAGTATTGGGGATCTGAAAAGAAAAGAAAAAAGTAAAAAAAAAAAAAAAAAATGTAAAATTAAAAAACCCTCAAATGTGCTTAGCACCCAGGTGGGAAAGTGCTTAGCACTCAAAGGGTTAAACACAGTTATAGACTAGAAATACTATTTCAAATTTGAATGTCACATTCGAATTTGAATGTCACATTCGAATTCGAATATTACATTTCAAAATTGAATGAATACATAGCTAAACATTCTATTATTCGAACGAATATTTTCGAATTTTATTGAAAAATTCTAAAACGAAAATTTGAAAATAGAATGTTAGAATGTTATATAAACATTTGAAATTCGATTCGAACGAATGAATGTATCAAAATTCATTTTAAATCTCGAATTTTTAGAAACATTCGCCCATCCCTACTTAACACCCCTGGCGCAACTCTTTTTCTTATTCACATAGTATTGGAAGGTGTCTATATCAACCCCATGGAGAATAGTTGTGTTTGTTTACCAGATAAAAAAATATTAAACTCACTCAATAGCACAGCACTACTGTCAGATGCAGGCCAGTACAAGGGTGCTGTAATCCCTTGACAGTCACAAATCCACAAACGGCAGCACCTTATAGCAGATGGAATAAAGATTTTTATCTGCTATAAGGTGCTGCCGTTTGTGGATACATAAAGGAAATATATGATTTATTTCTGGGTCCCTGGGGTGGAGCATTTGGAAAGTAGGGCGAGCCAGTGCTCCACCCCGCAGTTTGCAGGCAGCACATCATGTGAGAAAGTCCAGTCCAGGAATTCTGTATCACCCAGCGAGCTCCTCACCTGCATGTGATAATTTACAGCAGGTGCCAATAAAAATCCCCAGTCAGGGATTCAGAATGAGAATGCGAGCAGTAAGGGATACTGCAACACTCTTCTGAGAGACTGAGAGAAATTATCTCTAAAAGGAAAACAAAGTTTGAAAGACCTGTTAATAAAAGCACTATATTTTATAAAGCTACAACCTTGTGTGGTGTTTCCAGCTTTGAAGATTATATATAAAAAAAGGAGCGCTGTAAGGTCCTAAATGATCAGATGAAGAAAACCCACTATTACTATATTGCTATATATGGTGTTTAGAAAATGTACAAATGTACTTCTTAGATAGTTGATGACCCTACTGCTATAAATGGTTATAAGATCATAAAACTATACATGGTACTGAGGAATATTTTACATATATGGTATATATTAGCCAATTACGAGTAATGGACTCAGTAGGCACTGGCTGTAGTCACTGATTTTTTAAAACAGCGCTGGTGTGCTGAGTTCAGATGCTTAAAAGTCAAAGTTTATTTTATATTTTAAAAACACAAAGCAAAAATCAAAAGATGAACATACAATACACTATAACCAAAGCTTTTCTTTCTAGGTCTGTTATAGCTGACTAAAACTAACTCGTGGAAAGTATGTAAAAGTCAACTCCCAGACTGTGGAGAAAACCAGATAAATAGAGATACAAGGGATTACAATGTAATATAAATCTTTATTATATACGTGAATATATAAGAAATGCTAAAAGAACCTGCCGCTGTGCGCACAGACTAAAAAATGCTATTTAAAAATCTATTTAAAAATAAATGCACAATGTATTTATATTTTTCCAAATTCTATAAAACAGGGGTATATATTACCAAAAAACAAGGAGGATAAAATCTTATTTGTGATGGATAACTTATCTGAAATTAAGCCCAATCGTTGGTGTATAAAATGGAAGAGCCAAAAACACACCGACGTGGGTGGTTTCGGAGAAACCGGAAGTGGATCCGATGTGAAAACCGGAAGTGGCGTCACTCGTATCGCGATATCTTATGCGTTTCGTGGGTCCTGTGCCCACTTCATCAGAGATAGGATCCACTTCAATCCTGGGTCTTTTGTTGGGGGGGGGGGGGAAATGCTTCCATTTTGTTTTTTGGACATTTTGTATATTTTAATCCAAAATCATTTTTTATATAAAAAAACTTTTATAGAAGAATTTCTTGGGGGGTTTTCTGCTAGTATAATGATCAGTTTGGAAATGGGATATATTACTATTCCTATAGTCCTATTTATAATAGTTTGTTAAGAATATTCAATATTTGATATAATATGCATGTTTTAATTGATTATATATACAGGGAGTGCAGAATTATTAGGCAAATTAGTATTTTGACCACATCATCCTCTTTATGCATGTTGTCTTACTCCAAGCTGTATAGGCTTGAAAGCCTACTACCAATTAAGCATATTAGGTGATGTGCATCTCTGTAATGAGAAGGGGTGTGGTCTAATGACATCAACACCCTATATCAGGTGTGCATAATTATTAGGCAACTTCCTTTCCTTTGGCAAAATGGGTCAAAAGAAGGACTTGACAGGCTCAGAAAAATCAAAAATAGTGAGATATCTTGCAGAGGGATGCAGCACTCTTAAAATTGCAAAGCTTCTGAAGCGTGATCATCGAACAATCAAGCGTTTCATTCAAAATAGTCAACAGGGTCGCAAGAAGCGTGTGGAAAAACCAAGGCGCAAAATAACTGCCCATGAACTGAGAAAAGTCAAGCGTGCAGCTGCCAAGATGCCACTTGCCACCAGTATGGCCATATTTCAGAGCTGCAACATCACTGGAGTGCCCAAAAGCACAAGGTGTGCAATACTCAGAGACATGGCCAAGGTAAGAAAGGCTGAAAGACGACCACCACTGAACAAGACACACAAGCTGAAACGTCAAGACTGGGCCAAGAAATATCTCAAGACTGATTTTTCTAAGGTTTTATGGACTGATGAAATGAGAGTGAGTCTTGATGGGCCAGATGGATGGGCCCGTGGCTGGATTGGTAAAGGGCAGAGAGCTCCAGTCCGACTCAGACGCCAGCAAGGTGGAGGTGGAGTACTGGTTTGGGCTGGTATCATCAAAGATGAGCTTGTGGGGCCTTTTCGGGTTGAGGATGGAGTCAAGCTCAACTCCCAGTCCTACTGCCAGTTTCTGGAAAACTCCTTCTTCAACCAGTGGTACAGGAAGAAGTCTGCATCCTTCAAGAAAAACATGATTTTCATGCAGGACAATGATCCATCACACGCGTCCAAGTACTCTACAGCATGGCTGGCAAGAAAGGGTATAAAAGAAGAAAATCTAATGACATGGCCTCCTTGTTCACCTGATCTGAACCCCATTGAGAACCTGTGGTCCATCATCAAATGTGAGATTTACAAGGAGGGAAAACAGTACACCTCTCTGAACAGTGTCTGGGAGGCTGTGGTTGCTGCTGCACGCAATGTTGATGGTGAACAGATCAAAACACTGACAGAATCCATGGATGGCAGGCTTTTGAGTGTCCTTGCAAAGAAAGGTGGCTATATTGGTCACTGATTTGTTTTTGTTTTGTTTTTGAATGTCAGAAATGTATATTTGTGAATGTTGAGATGTTATATTGGTTTCACTGGTAAAAATAAATAATTGAAATGGGTATATATTTGTTTTTTGTTAAGTTGCCTAATAATTATGCACAGAATAGTCACCTGCACACACAGATATCCCCCTAAAATAGCTATAACTAAAAACAAACTAAAAACTACTTCCAAAACTATTCAGCTTTGATATTAATGAGTTTTTTGGGTTCATTGAGAACATGGTTGTTGTTCAATAATAAAATTAATCCTCAAAAATACAACTTGCCTAATAATTCTGCACTCCCTGTATATATATACACAGGGAGTGCAGAATTATTAGGCAAGTTGTATTTTTGAGGATTAATTTTATTATTGAACAACAACCATGTTCTCAATGAACCCAAAAAACTCATTAATATCAAAGCTGAATCGTTTTGGAAGTAGTTTTTAGTTTGTTTTTAGTTATAGCTATTTTAGGGGGATATCTGTGTGTGCAGGTGACTATTACTGTGCATAATTATTAGGCAACTTAACAAAAAACAAATATATACCCATTTCAATTATTTATTTTTACCAGTGAAACCAATATAACATCTCAACATTCACAAATATACATTTCTGACATTCAAAAACAAAACAAAAACAAATCAGTGACCAATATAGCCACCTTTCGTTGCAAGGACACTCAAAAGCCTGCCATCCATGGATTCTGTCAGTGTTTTGATCTGTTTACCATCAACATTGCGTGCAGCAGCAACCACAGCCTCCCAGACACTGTTCAGAGAGGTGTACTGTTTTCCCTCCTTGTAAATCTCACATTTGATGATGGACCACAGGTTCTCAATGGGGTTCAGATCAGGTGAACAAGGAGGCCATGTCATTAGATTTTCTTCTTTTATACCCTTTCTTGCCAGCCACGCTGTGGAGTACTTGGACGCGTGTGATGGAGCATTGTCCTGCATGAAAATCATGTTTTTCTTGAAGGATGCAGACTTCTTCCTGTACCACTGCTTGAAGAAGGTGTCTTCCAGAAACTGGCAGTAGGACTGGGAGTTGAGCTTGACTCCATCCTCAACCCGAAAAGGCCCCACAAGCTCATCTTTGATGATACCAGCCCAAACCAGTACTCCACCTCCACCTTGCTGGCGTCTGAGTCGGACTGGAGCTCTCTGCCCTTTACCAATCCAGCCACGGGCCCATCCATCTGGCCCATCAAGACTCACTCTCATTTCATCAGTCCATAAAACCTTAGAAAAATCAGTCTTGAGATATTTCTTGGCCCAGTCTTGACGTTTCAGCTTGTGTGTCTTGTTCAGTGGTGGTCGTCTTTCAGCCTTTCTTACCTTGGCCATGTCTCTGAGTATTGCACACCTTGTGCTTTTGGGCACTACAGTGATGTTGCAGCTCTGAAATATGGCCAAACTGGTGGCAAGTGGCATCTTGGCAGCTGCACGCTTGACTTTTCTCAGTTCATGGGCAGTTATGTTGCGCTTTGGTTTTTCCACACGCTTCTTGCGACCCTGTTGACTATTTTGAATGAAACGCTTGATTGTTCGATGATCACGCTTCAGAAGCTTTGCAATTTTAAGAGTGCTGCATCCCTCTGCAAGATATCTCACTATTTTTGACTTTTCTGAGCCTGTCAAGACCTTCTTTTGACCCATTTTGCCAAAGGAAAGGAAGTTGCCTAATAATTATGCACACCTGATATAGGGTGTTGATGTCATTAGACCACACCCCTTCTCATTACAGAGATGCACATCACCTAATATGCTTAATTGGTAGTAGGCTTTCGAGCCTATACAGCTTGGAGTAAGACAACATGCATAAAGAGGATGATGTGGTCAAAATACTCATTTGCCTAATAATTCTGCACTCCCTGTATATGTATATATATATATATATATATATATATATATATATATATATATATATATATATATATATATATATATATATATATATATATATATATTAAAAAATATATAAATATAAGTATAAATATAGACATATATGGACTCTAGGCAGGGAATGTAAATTAAAATATAAATAGAATGGGGGATATAATATATTTTATTATTAAAACTTTTTTATTGAAATCATGAGCTTTTAGAAGTCAAAGGTTTTTAGGAGGAGCAGGTTCCATACCATCTTAATGTGTTTATCTAAATGTTTAGTAAGTAAAAAAACAATGATATAAAATAAAGTAAGGTACTATAGAGTAGTCACATGGATCATTTACATTTAAGATTATATTGTTTAATAAACTGTATTATATAAAATATATATTATATATATCTTCGGGAATGCTTGTGCAATGGTTGTTTGTAAAAAAGTGCTAGATCTATGTCCCTGTTCAGACCATATGGTTCCCTTGTATTTAAATAGTGGATCCAATATGTTTCCCTTTGGTATTAGTTAAATCGCTTTGATTGTGAATTTGTTTGGGTTTTTATTGTGAAACTCCTCGAAATGTCTACTTAGACTGTATTCGGATGTTTCTCCCTCTATGTTTTTTACATGCTCTAGGAGTCTGGTTTTAAGAATTCTCTTTGTTCTACCAATGCAGATTCTTTTTGCATGTGCACTCAATTCTATAAACAACGTATTTTGATTTGCAGTTCATGTAAGATTGAATTGAAATTTGTTTAGTGCTGTTGTTGATCCATTTGTTTTCTAGTTTGTTTTCGCTGGTTCGTTTACAGCACTCAGTTTTTTCTCCCACATTTGTAGAATCCCTTAACTAGTTGTTGATTAAGCTGCAATTTTTTGGGGTTGTTCGTTATTAGTTTTGTTGGAGCTAGAATGTTTTTAAAGTTTAGATTATTTTTATATGTTACCAGAGGTCTCTGGGATAAGTTTTTTCCAAGGACTGGATCTTTTCTTAGGATGTGCCACTGTTCATTCAGGATTTTCTCAATCTGTTTTAAAGCACAGATGTAAGTGGTGATGAATCTTGGAGTTTTGTCTATATTAGTAGATTGTTCGATCTTATTCTTTGGTTTTAGCAGAGTGCTTCTTTCCATAGTTTTCACTTTGTTGTATGCTTCTGATATGTCCTTTTCATTAAAACCTTTTTCTTTGACTTTTTCCTTTAAGACTGTTGAAGAGGCTTCAAAATCATCAATTTCTGTGCAATTCATTTTGATCCTCTGAAATTGTCCATACGGTATATTTTTTAGCCATTTTGGATGATGGCCACTCTTAGCGTGTAGATAGCCGTTTGTATCCGTTTCTTTGGTGAATGATTTTGTGCTTATTTTCTCACCTTTGATAAATATAGTGATTTCTAAGAAATGTATTTGATTTTTGTCCCACTCTTTTGTGAACTTTAGATTGAAGTTGTTATGGTTAATCATTTCCACAAAGTCATTAAATACCATTAGATCTCCTTTCCAGATAATTAAGATGTCATCAATGAATCTGAACCAATGGATGTTATGATTGGAAAAAACGGTTCTTTTGCCATATTGTGAGGTCTTCAAACATGCACATATATAGATTAGCAAAGTTTGAGGCAAACTTTGTTCCCATGGCAGTGCCTGTGTTTTGGATATAGATCTTGTCTTAGAAGGAAAAATAGTTTCTTGAAAGGATGAATTCTATTGAATCGCATAGAAAACAGATTTGTTTTTTGTTGAGATCTTTTTTTAAGGAGTATTCAATAGCTTCTATCCCCTTATTATGTGGGATAGAGGTGTATAAGACTGATATATCAAGTGTGGCAAAGGCGTAATCATCATCCCATTTTATTTAATCTAATTTTGTAAGTAAATGTGGAATATCTCTGATGTATGATCTAAGTTTCGCAACTAAGGGTTGAAGGAAGTGGTCGACATATTGTGAAAGATTGTTTGTTAGATTTCCAATGCCCGATACAATTGGCCTACCAGGTGGATTAGTTTTATCCTTTTGTATTTTGGGTAGGTGATAAAATGTTGACATTTTAGCATTTTCAATTTTAAGAAATCTGTGTTCTTCTTCTGAACATATTTGATTCTTTATCACTGTGTTTAAAAGAAGAAGGTAATCATTTAGGAAAATTTCTGTCGGATCTGTTTCTAGTACCTCATATGTTGTTACGTCTGAAAGTAGACGTGTTGCTTCTCCTATATATGCCTCTCTGTCATGAATGACTATTGAACCTCCTTTGTCTGCCTCTCTGAAGATGTTTGTGGTGTCTTCACTGAGTGTTTTTAAAGCTTTCTTTTCCTTAATACTAAGATTGTTGCAGGTTCTTTTAGCATTTCTTATATATTCACATATATAATAAAGATTTATATTACATTGTATTCCCTTCTATCACTATTTATCTGGTTTTCACAACGGTCTGGGAGTTGACTTTTACATACTTTCCACAAATTAGTCTTAGTCAGCTATAACAGACCCAGAAAGAAAAGCTTTGGTTATAGTGTATTGTATGTTCATATTTTGATTTTTGCTTTGTATTTTTAACACCAGCACACCAGCGCTGTTTTCAAAAATCAGTGACTACAGCCAGCGCCTACTGAGTCCAACATTCAGAATTGGTTAATATATACCATATATGGAAAATATTCCTCAGTACCATCTATAGTTTTATGATCTTATAACCATTTATAGCAATAGGGTCTTTAACTATCTAAGAAGTACAGTTGTTCATTTACTATACACTCTACCATATATATTATTACAGTAATAGTGGGTTTTCTTCATCTGATCATTTGGGACCTTACAGCACTCCTTCTTTTCCTTCTTTCACATCATACCTACCATACTTTTCAGTGGTATCAACTATAACCAATAGAGCAAATCTGCTTAAATGTATCCCATACACCTCCAATCTGGAAAATCACCTCCATGTGTTAGACAGCGCTTGACACATACCCCTTACTCTCTCATATATATATATATATATATATATATATATATATATATATACATATATCCATCTTTTAAGATGTATATGTATGTATCTCTAAATTAAAGCCCTTTGCCTTCCCTTGTTTTTCTAACACCTTTGAGCCTTTATAACTTGTGTGCAATATATTTTTTTAATAATTTTTATTCGATGGTGATTTTATGAATGTAGCTATACTTTGTATTGTATTTTTTATGTGTTTTGTGCAACTTTCATGTTTCATAAAACAGTTAACCAGAGCTCTGATGTTGCGGAAATTATCCTAGCATAAATTGCGATTGCGCTCATTTGATCACATTTACTTTCAACACATGGTTCACTTTGCTGTGTTGCTGCTGCACTATTAACATTATTAATCTGTCTATCCTGCTCCATGACTTTCATGCCTTTTTCAGTAAGCTGTGCTGTGCGGCACATTTCAATAGCTGTATTCAAGTTTAAGTTCCGTTCTCTTAATAGACATTGCTGTGTGCTTTCACTTGCTATGCCAATAACAATTTTATCTCTGATTAATTCATCCCGCAGAGCACCTTAATCACAAGTTGCTGCTTTTTCTCTAAGGCGTGTCTCTAATCTTCTAAGAGTTACAGCTTGTACAGCTGGTGGCTTGTCAGTCAGGTTTGTAGCTAGAGAATAATCTTCAAAGTCTGCTCTAAAACTGTCCCTATTAATGTTCAAATCTCCACTCAAGTTCATTTCATCAGGAGGAGGGATGGTATAACCAGCAGCCATAATGCAACGTCACACTAGTTTCTACTGAACGCTTATACAGCAACTTTGCAAAAGGCAGAAAAAAAGTTTTTTTGCAGCTACTCACAAATCTATGCAATCACTGGGTCTTGAAGCTGCTGTGCTCCATGTTTCAGATATAGAAATAATGATACCATAAGTTATATTTGTTAGGAACCAAGTTAAGAACTGTGAAAAACCTCCAGGTCAAAAGCCAACAGGAAATAAGATGTATAGAGCATAGAATAACAACATTTTACATAGTAATTCAACAACAGAAACCACAATTTAATGAGAGAGGATAATTTGGGGGAAAGCCTAATCAGGGCCGTCTTTAACGTAGGGCAAAAGGGGCAGCTGCCCTGGACAGAGTCTCTGTTTTTCAGGCCCAAAGCAGCTGCACCTTGAGCCTGCGCTGCCTGCAAATAGTTCTCACGGCTTTCAGGGCCGGATTGGGCCGTCGGGATACCGGGAAAAATCCTGCACAGAGAGCTCAGCACCTATGAGCAGCTGGTGAGGGAGTGGAGCAAATGGCCTGCTTTTTGAACACAGACAAAAGAGAGGCTCAAGCAGCTCAGCTGCAGATGCGGCTCCGCCCTCACTCCAATAGGCAATGGCATTAGGCAAGGTAATATTATGAAAGCAGTGAGGGAGTGGTAAGCGGAGGCTATTGAATTTGGGATCAGCTGCTGGAGGTGTCATTAAATTGCTGGGGAAAACAGAACTTGACTGCAGCCTCACCTCACAGACAGAGTCTCAACTGCAGTTCTATAGGATGTGACCACTCCAGTCCGCTCCAATAGGCATTAGGCAATTAGCACTGTGGGGAGGGAATATGGGGGGGGGCGGATACATCATTTGAACACACACAGTCAGTCACACGCAACAAGAAGGGAGCAGAGCTGAAGGCCACATGGGCACACAGAGAGCAGCAGCAGCAGGCCACACCACAGAGCACTAAGAGGAGCACAGCACAGGTAAGTAAGTACTAAGTAGGCTCCGAGTGCAAATAATATTGCTTGGAGTTTATTTTAAAATGAGCTATAAAAATCAAATGTTAAGATCATGTTTTAAAGTGAATGTAAACTTGAGCGTATCAATCAATTGAGGACTGTTGGGGGGGGGGCGGAGGAACGGCGCTTATCGTTATAGCATTAAAAGCTAAAGATCTCAGAAGATCCGGATATATTACCAATTTGATAAATAAAAGTATCACTAATTTTTAAAATTCTATCCTATGACCTTGAGCGAGTACGCTTTAAGTTTACGTTTACTTTAACCCCTTAACGACCAAGGAGGTGCCAGGCAGGTCCTACAAAAAATGGTCGTTAACGACCAAGGACATGCCTGGCATGTCCTCAGGGGTTTCAAGTGCTGGAAGCGATCATGATTGCTTCCAGCTGCTTTCAGGGCTTTGCAGTGATGTCTCAATATTGAGGCATCCTGCAATACCCTTTTTTTAAGAAACCGATGCAGAGAGCCACTCTGTGGCCCTCTATGCATCAGCTTGCGATGGTGCCTATTGTTGATGGCGTGGGTGGCCCATCCCTGATAGACTTCCTTCCTGTTAGGATGATGGTTCAGGGAGCGCGTACTCGCACGCACACACGCGTACTCGCATGCACACACGCAGGGGGGCAAGAGAGACTGCTACAATATGGAACAGCTGTAGTGAAAGGGAAGGAGGGAGAGGGGGTATACGTATTGGGAAAGGGATCTGGGAGGGGGGTGGGGGGAGGGTATTGCGGGGTGGCAGCTACACTAGAGAAAAATGGGATTTGTATTTTTTTGGGGGGAAAAAGGCTTTTTTTCAGTAAACTGGATGGCGGCAAATATGGAGAGGGGGAGAGTTAGAGAGCAGTTTGGGGGGATCAGGGAGGTTGGGGGATAAGGGGGAATCCTATGCTGCAGTAAGTATATTTAAAAAAAAAAACTTTAAAAACAAAACAAAACTACAGTTATTTTTATATTGGCAGACTTTCTGCCAGTACTTAAGATGGCGGTGACAATTGTGAGGTGCGGGAGGGAAGAGAGCTGTTTGACAGGGGTAAGGGAAGGATCAGGGGGTGGTCTCTACTCACAGGAGCTCACTGTCACAGGAGCGAGCTGCACTTAGTCTTATGGCGCGGTCGGGCCGGGCTGTGACTATACAGCTGGCCCGATGCGCTGACTAAAAATAACAGACCCGCTCAGCAGAGAGCGGGTCTGTAAAAGCGCTGTATTTTAGCAAATTAAACGGTAAAAAATGCTTTTATGGCTATAGCACCTAAATAATGTTATATAATTCTGCACTATGTTCAGAATTATATAACATTATTTTTAAGGTTTACTGTCCCTTTAAGTGCTGGACTGCTGGAGCCTCTATAAGAGAAGGAGAGAGGGAGAGGGAGGGAGGGAGAGGGAGGGGGGCAATAAGAAATAAAGTATTGGGAAAGGTATCTGGGAGGAGGAGGGTATTGAGGGGGGGCAGCTACCCTACAGAAAAATGGGCTATATATATTAATAAAGCCAAATTTGGACCAAACTGGGTACTGGCAGACAGCTGCCAGTACCCAAGATGGCAGCAAATAGGATGCGCTGACTAAAAATAACAGACCCTCTCAGCAGAGAGCAGAGAGCGGGTCTGTAAAAGCGCCGTATTTTAGCAAATTAAACGGTAAAAAATGCTTTTATGCCTATAGCACCTAAATAATGTTATATAATTCTGCACTATGTGCAGAATTATATAACATTATTTTTAAGGTTTACTGTCCCTTTAATAGCGTTACGAGTTTTGCGGTATGAGTGAAAAAAGCAGCGTTATGGCTCTTTTTCACTACCACTGGTATTACGAGTCTTGAAGGTATAGGTCTACCGCACACTTTTTTTGGCTGTAACGCAACGTAACTACTGCAGCTTTCAAAAAAGTCATTTTAAATGGGACTTCCACAGCGAGTCTGCCTGGGAGTCCAAAAAGTGAGCGGTACAGCCAATACCGTCAAGATCCATACTGAAAGTCAGTAGTTATGGGTTTTACGCTACAACGCCGTAACATAAAACTCATAACTAAAGTGCTAAAAAGTACACTAACACCCATAAACTACCTATTAACCCCTAAACCGAGACCCTCCCGCATCGCAAACACTAAAATAAAATTATTAACCCCTAATCTGCCGGACATCGCCACCACTATAATAAACATATTAACCCCTAAACTGCTGCACTCCCGCATCACAAACACTAGTTAAATATTATTAACCCCTAATCTGCCGCCCCTGACATGGCCGACACCTACATTATACTTATTAACCGCTAATCTGCTGCCCTGACCTCGCCGCCACCTACATAACACTTATTAACCTCTAATTTGACGCCCCTAACATCGCCGCCACCTACCTACATTTATTAACCCCTAATCTGCCACCCCCAAAGTCGCCGCCACTATGCTAAAGTTATTAACCCCTAACACTAAGTCTAACCCTAACACCCACTAACTTTAATGTAATTAAAATAATTCTAAATAAAACCTTCTATTAATAACTAAATAATTTCTATTTAAAAATAAACACTTACCTATAAAATAAAACCTAAGCTAGCTACAATATAACTAATAGTTACATTGTATCGATCTTGTTTTATTTTTATTTCACAGGCAAGTTTGTATTTATTTTAAACTAGGTAGACTAGTTACTAAATAGTTATTAACTATTTACTAACTACCTAGCCGGATGAATGAAGCTAGAAGATGCCGTCTGGATGAAGACTTCTGCCGTCTAGAGGACCACTTCTTGCCGCTTGGATAAAGACTTCTCCCGGCTTAGTTGAGTACTTCTTTCCACTTGGATGAAGACTTCTGTTGCTTGGTTGAGGATGGATGTCGGGTCTGTAAGTGGATCTTCGGGGGTTAGTGTTAGGTTTTTTTAAGGGTTTATTGGGTGGGTTTTATATTTAGCTTAGGGTTTTGGGCAAGGAAAAAGAGCTAAATGCCCTTTTCAGGGCAATGGGGAGCTTAGGTTTATTTAGTTAGGATTTTATTTGGGGGGGGGGTTGGTTGTGTGGGTGGTGGGATTTATTGTTGGGGTTGTTTTTTTTTTTTTTTACAGGTAAAATAGCTGATTTCTTTGGGGCAATGCCCCGCAAAAGGCCCTTTTAAGGGCCATTGGTAGTTTATTGTAGGCTAGGGTTTTTTTGGGGGGAGGGGACTTTTTTTATTTTGATAGGGCTATTAGATTAGGTGTAATTAGTTTAAATATTTGATAATTTGTTTTTTATTTTGTGTAATTTAGTGTTTATTTTTGTAATTTAGTTATATTGTAGCTTGCTTAGGGTTTATTTTACAGGTAAGTATTTAGTTTTAAATAGGTATTATTTAGTTATTAATAGTAGGTTTTATTTAGATTTATTTTAATTACATTAAAGTTAGTGGGTGTTAGGGTTAGGTTTAGGGGTTAATACCTTTAGTTAAGTGGCGGCGACGTTGGGGCGGCAGATTAGGGGTTAATAAGTGTAAGTAGGTGGCGGCGATGTTGGGGGCGGCAGATTAGGGGTTTATAACTGTAATGTAGGTGGCGGCGACATTGGGGGTGGCAGATTAGGGGTTAATAAGTGTAGGTAGATGGCGGCGACATTGGGGGCAGCAGATTAGGGGTTAATAAGTGTAGGTAGGTGGCGGCGACATTGGGAGCGGCAGATTAGGGGTTAATAAGTATAATGCAGTGACATGCACTCATAGGAGGCAGGTGAGACAACGCCTCCCCTGGCCAATGTGTGTTATTACACTCTTTATTAATAATAAAAAAAAAATGTTTTTTTATTTTTTTTTCAAAATATTTTTTTGTTCATAAAAGGTGAACCCCCCCACCAAATTCAGTATTGTATTGTACTTTTTATGTTTAATAAAAAAAAAAAAACGTACAAAAAAAGGGACTTAACAGAGCTAGGTTAATAGTTCCACATTTCTAAATTATAGTAAATTCTCAATATTCCATATCGGGAAAGTATTATTTAGACAGATATTTGGCAAATATTCTCTACCAAAGGAGAGTTTTAAAAGTAATAACCACCAATATAATAAACCACCAATAAAATTACTAAATATTACTGTGTGTGAACAATTAATATAAACTGTGTGTGAACAATTAATAAAAACAATAGAACAGCTAATATAAACAATAGATAAAGTTAGTATCTGCTTTGCAGATAAAACAAATTTCTTAGTCCAGAGTACCTTTTCATCTCCACAAGGCACAAATGTTCATTCAGGTAATTGTTATAAGTCTGAAAATAATTCCCACTTCCTTCTCCCTCTTTGCTGCTTCTTTAAAAACTCTTCCTTCTCCAGAGTTTTGTGTGATGCAGGATCCAAGACAGTGTAACATAAAAGACAAAAGCGCAAAAAGAGGGGATTCAAGCGTAATTAGTTAAAAAGTGCTGTCTTGCACAAACATAGACTTCTACTCACCAGAGTTAGTATAAAAATAAGCCTTTATTGATACAATCTTTAAAACGATACTCTGTGTCCCAAGTACAACAATCCGTTTCCCAAGGTAATTGGCAGCTGGAAGTTCTTATATGCAGGATACAACCTGCGGCAGGCGTAGACGGCTTGCCCACCCTCAGCTAATTACTCTAAGGTTGCGGAGCTTGGGACCGGTGATAGATTAACTATATTAACTTGGGGTTAATCTATCACCGGTCCCAAGCTCCGCAACCTTAGAGTAACTAGCTGAGGGTGGGCAAGCCGGCTATGCCCGCCGCAGGTTGCATCCTGCATATAAGAACTTCCAGCTGCCAATTACCTTGGAAAAAAAAAAAACGTAGTATACTATACACACACATTCATATTGTCGCAAGAAAGTAGAGGCCAGCTACACTTCCATTGAGCAATATGAATGTATTTGTTGTATGGGCCGCTAGAGACTGACACCCAGTGGCGAATAAGAGCTAATGCCCCTCAGACAAACAGACAGGAGCAAGTCTGATTCTGGGCTGAGTCGCTGACTTCTGCCGGGCGGGAAATATGAGGCGTAGAGAGCTGTCACATGCGACTGGCACTGCGTTTGTGCAATAGAGGCTCAGCCAGGTCAGTCACGTGAGAGCTCACTCAGTCAGATCTAGGAGCTAGTGCAGTGGTGGAATTGAGTGTCGGCATCATTTTCTCTGTCCTCCTGAGAGACAGCACAGTCAGACTCCATCCATAACTTCCCCCCTTTAGTCCGGTCGTCAGACTCTCTGACTGAGGGGCAGCAGACAGTCAGCTGAGTGAGCTCACTCAGCTTCTCACTCAGTCAGTGCCATAGTGTGGACGAGTGTCACTGTCAGTCAGAGAACACTAGTGGAACAAACAACAGTTCAACATGTCAGTGGCTGTCGTGGGGTGTCACACTGTCGTGAGCGTGACCATCAGTGTGGTGCAGTGCTTTAACGCTAGAGTGACTTCTACTTCATCAGGTTAGTGAATCTTCTAATCTATATCAATATTTATATATATATCAACTCTGAACTCACACTGGAGCTGGGCATGGCCATGGGCAGTGGGCACTTGGGCAGCTGAGCAGAGCACACAGAAAAAAACAAGTTTTGGGGCAGAGTCAGAGTGACAGTGTGGCATCCGGTGTGTGGACTGTGGTGTATAACGCTTCTTATAAATTTTTAAGTTATAATGCTATTAATTGCTTTGCTAGTTTGCTATTGGAGTTCTAAAGATTGTCTGTCCTTAAATACACTAGACTGCACTAGGGGACAAACAGATATGCAATGGCAAATTTGCGATATATATATATTTGCCATTGCATATCTGTTTTGATATATATCATATCATATGATTAAATATTTTTCTAGATTTTAAACCAATTTTAACTATTTTCACCATTTTTAGGTTCTTATTAATCATACTGCATTTTGACACTGCACTTTAGTGAGTATAACCATTGTCCAATCTATAGGATTTCATAATATCCCACGTGTTTTGTTAAATAGGAACACTGGTTTCTTAAAGGGACACCGTCACCTCTGTTATAATTGAAAAACCTAATGCACAGTTTCAGCATTCACTTTACATTTAGTCTTTTTAGACGCCACATATAATCTGTTTGTCCCCTAGTGCAGTCTAGTGTATTTAAGGACAGACAATCTTTAGAACAACTCCAACAGCAAACTAGCAAAGCAATTAATATCTTTAATTCATTTGTAATTTTCAGGTAAATTTAGGAGAATACCTTTTATATTGTGGTTTTGTTTAGTTTTATACGCCTATACCATACCTAGTCAAGTGTTGGAGTTGTTCTTCCAATTTCCAGTATTTTATAAGATTATTTCTAGAGACTATTATATTACAGTCAGATTACTAGTACAGGGAGTGCAGAATTATTAGGCAAGTTTTTTTGAGGATTAATTTTATTATTGAACAACAACCATGTTCTCAATGAACCCAAAAAACTTATTAATATCAAAGCTGAATAGTTTTGGAAGTAGTTTTTAGTTTGTTTTTAGTTATAGCTATTTTAGGGGGATATCTGTGTGTGCAGGTGACTATTACTGTGCATAATTATTAGGCAACTTAACATAAAACAAATATATACCCATTTCAATTATTTATTTTTACCAGTGAAACCAATATAACATCTCAACATTCACAAATATACATTACTGACATTCAAAAACAAAACAAAAACAAATCAGTGACCAATATAGCCACCTTTCTTTGCAAGGACACTCAAAAGCCTGCCATCCATGGATTCTGTCAGTGTTTTGATCTGTTCACCATCAACATTGCGTGCAGCAGCAACCACAGCCTCCCAGACACTGTTCAGAGAGGTGTACTGTTTTCCCTCCTTGTAAATCTCACATTTGATGATGGACCACAGGTTCTCAATAGGGTTCAGATCAGGTGAACAAGGAGGCCATGACATTAGATTTTCTTCTTTTATACCCTTTCTTGCCAGCCACGCTGTGGAGTACTTGGACGCATGTGATGGAGCATTGTCCTGCATGAAAATCATGTTTTTCTTGAAGGATGCAGACTTCTTCCTGTACCACTGCTTGAAGAAGGTGTCTTCCAGAAACTGGCAGTAGGACTGGGAGTTGAGCTTGACTCCATCCTCAACCCGAAAAGGCCCCACAAGCTCATCTTTGATGATACCAGCCCAAACCAGTACTCCACCTCCACCTTGCTGGCGTCTGAGTCGGACTGGAGCTCTCTGCCCTTTACCAATCCAGCCACGGGCCCATCCATCTGGCCCATCAAGACTCACTCTCATTTCATCAGTCCATAAAACCTTAGAAAAATCAGTCTTGAGATATTTCTTGGCCCAGTCTTGACGTTTCAGCTTGTGTGTCTTGTTCAGTGGTGGTCGTCGTTCAGCCTTTCTTACCTTGGCCATGTCTCTGAGTATTGCACACCTTGTGCTTTTGGGCACTCCAGTGATGTTGCAGCTCTGAAATATGGCCAAACTGGTGGCAAGTGGCATCTTGGCAGCTGCACGCTTGACTTTTCTCAGTTCATGGGCAGTTATTTTGCGCCTTGGTTTTTCCACACGCTTCTTGCGACCCTGTTGACTATTTTGAATGAAACGCTTGATTGTTCGATGATCACGCTTCAGAAGCTTTGCAATTTTAAGAGTGCTGCATCCCTCTGCAAGATATCTCACTATTTTTGACTTTTCTGAGCCTGTCAAGTCCTTCTTTTGACCCATTTTGCCAAAGGAAAGGAAGTTGCCTAATAATTATGCACACCTGATATAGGGTGTTGATGTCATTAGACCACAGCCCTTCTCATTACAGAGATGCATATCACCTAATATGCTTAATTGGTAGTAGGCTTTCGAGCCTATACAGCTTGGAGTAAGACAACATGCATAAAGAGGATGATGTGGTCAAAATACTCATTTGCCTAATAATTCTGCACTCCCTGTATAGTAACCAACCGTTATGAGTCTGTTCTATCATGATTATCCCATTATCCCAACTATGAGCTATTCCCTCCTGTCTCTCTCCCCTCTGTCTCACTCTCTCTCCCCTCTGTCTCTCTCTCTCTCTCTCTCTCTCTCTCTGTCTCTCTGTCTCCTCTGTCTGTCTTTCTCTATCCATCTCTCTTTCTCTATCCGTCTGTCTCTCTCTCTCTCTCTCTATCCATCTCTCTATCCATTTCTCTCTCTCCCTGTCTCTCCCACTCCCTCTGTCTCTCTCCTTATGTGTCGTTCTCCCCCATGGTCTCTTTCTCTCTCTGTCTCTCTTCCTCCCCCTCTGACTCTCTCATCCTGTATGTGTCTCTCTAACCCTCTGTGTGTGATTGTGTCTCTCTCTCTTTCTCTCTCTCTCTCTCTCACCCTCTGTGTCTCTCTCTCTTCTCTCTCTCGAGCGCTCTCTCCCTCCCTTGTCTCTCTCTCCCTCTCCCCCATCTCTCTCTCCCCCGAGTGTTTCTGTCTACCTTTTATTTATTTAATTAATGAATTGGTGGTGCTATTTGAGGATGTGACTTTATTTAAAGGGGTGGGGTCAAGCGTCTCACCATCTTTAAATTTCACCGGCCACCACTGGATCAAGACATTGTTATTTTTACTGAATAATGAAGGAATCTATAAGCATAATTTGCAGCATTAAAGTAAGGTATGTTTTAAACATATTTTAATGGGCCTGGATTTCTAGATCTCATAATCAGAGAAAGCATTTTGTTATCTGGCAAGAGTTTCTGTTACAATCCTTTAGACTAAAATCAGATGTTTACTAAGTTGACCAGTTTTCCAAGACACCATTTAAAGGGACATGAAACCCATATGTTTTCTTTTATGATTTAGAAAGAGCATGCAATTTTAAATAACTTTCCAATTTACATCTAATATCTAATTTTCTTCATTCTTTTGATATCCTTTGTTGAAAATCATATCTAAATATGCTCAGTAGCTGCTGATTGGTGGTTGCACATAGATACCTCAAGTGATTGGCTCACCCATGTGTATTGCTATTTCTTCAATAAAGGATATCTAAAGAATGAAGGCGTATCCTAGCCACTGCCTCACCAGCCTCTGACGTCATCGCATGTCACTGGTGTAATGTAGGTGGCGGCAGATTAGGGGTTAATAAGTGTAGGTAGGTGGCGGCGACATTGGGGGCAGCAGTTAATAAGTGTAATGTAGGTGGCGGCGACTTTGGGGGCAACAGATTAAGGGTTAATAAGTATAGGTAGGTGGCGGCGACATTGGGGGCAGCAGATTAGGGGTTAATAAGTGTAATGTAGGTGGCGGTTACTTTGGGGGCAGCAGATTATGGGTTAATATGTGTAATATAGGTGTCGGCGATGTCAGGGTCGGCAGATTAGGGGTTAATAAGTGTAATGTAGGTGTCGGCGATGTCGGGGGCAGCAGATTAGGGGTGTTTAGACTCAGGGTTTATCTTAGGGTGTTAGGTGTAAACATAAATTTAGTTTCCCCATAGGAATCAATGGGGCTGTGTTGCGGAGCTTTACGCTCCTTTATTGCAGGTGTTAGGCTTTTTTTCAGCCGCCTCTCCCCATTTATGTCTATGGGGAAATCGTGCATGAGCACGTAAAACCAGCTCACCGCAGCACTGTTATTGGAGTGCGGTATAGAGCTCAATTTTGCTTTATGCTGCAATATTGCCTGCTAACGCCGGGTTTTTGTAAACCTGTAATACCAGCACTGTAGGGAGTGGAGCGGTGACAATAACTTGCAAGTTAGTACCGAGCAACTCTTACCGCAAAACTCGTAATCTAGCCGTTTATTATCTAAAATAGTAAAAAGTATTCCTATTCTAATACCCTGTTTAAAATAAAAAAGAAGCCACCCCAAAATAAGAAAAACCTAGTCTATAATAAACAACCAATAACCCTTAAAAGGGACTTTTGTAGGGCATTGCGCTAAAGTTAACAGCTCTTTTGCCAAAAATTAAAACAAATACCACCTAACATTACAAACCCCCCCACCCCTGCCACCCTAACACTATCAACACAATCTAGCCCTAAACCAATGTGCATAAACAATGATGATGTGGTATTAGCTAACAAATGTGAGCATATATATATTTTTTTGCTATAAAATCTTTTAATAATCTGAAGAGTTCATTGAGGCGCTAAAGCTACGTGTAGCAACTTGATGTGTTTGGGGAATTGCAGCAGATAAGCAATTGACATAGGTTTAGCCTCTTATTCCCTGACCTGAATTATTTTGATTCCAGGTCAGTAATTGTTAAGACTTCAGATCTTGGAGTGTTGACTTTGTACTAAACAGGAAAAAAAATCTGCCAATAAAAAATCTAAACTTCTTTGAAAAATCTAAGTTTATAGATGAAAATATCTTACCCACAGACAGATTTGTTAATAAAACATTATAGTGATCTTTATTCTTATAAGTATAGTGTACTGTTTATCCGTGATTAAGTACCTCAATGCAGAAGATCTGTAAACACAATAAATATTTTATAAGTATTTCAGATGAATTTTTTATCATAAAAATGTGGATTGTTTTACTTCTTATGAATATTGTTTAGTTTATCTTCTTTGCAGTGAACAACTGGGAAAATAATAAATGAGCTTCTGTACAAATCAAGCATTTGCTAGCTAGGTGAGGAATGGATAGTTAATCCTGCTGAAAGCATTCCAGTGTCTATGGAAGACTCTGAGAAAGCCCTGTGAAATGCATCAGGCCACGACCACGTAGCGACACAAATACCGCTGACTGTTACTAGCGTCTCTATAGCGGGCTTTTACAGACACACTGCATTACAGCAGTGGCATCCCCCAAACTAACAAAAGTGACGTCTATACTTCTGGGGACAACAGGAACTGAGGTCTGGTCATCTTATTCTGATGTCAGGATGATGCAGGTCATTGTCCTGACTTTCCAATTTACCTTATTTTAGAAGCAGCCTCTTTTCATCCTTGTTCAGAAGTGAATTGTCTCTTGTTTTGGGCCTGAACTGACCTTGCTAGTCGGGATCAGACTAATATACTTAACTGGGCTATAAGAGGTTGATTTAAGCAGGCCCATTTATCAAGCTCCATACAGAGCTTGAAGGGCCGTGTTTCTGGCGAGTCTTCAGACTCGCCAGAAACACAACTTATGAAGCAGGGGTCTAAAGACCGCTGCTCCATAACCCTGTCTGCCTGCTCAGAGCAGGCGGACAGGAATCGCCGGAAATCAACCCGATCGAATAAGATCGGGTTGATTGACACCCCCCTGCTAGCAGCCGATTGGCCGCGAGTCAGCAGGGGGCGGCGTTGCACCAGCAGCTCTTGTGAGCTGCTGGTGCAATGTTAAATGCGGAGAGTGTATTGCTCTCCGCATTTAGCGAGGTCTTGCGGACCTGATCCGCAGTGTCGGATCAGGTCCGCAAGCCCTTTGATAAATGGGCCTGTAGGTGGTAACTCACCATACAAAAAGCTACTGAGCAATTGTTCATTACTGGTAGAGCGCTTCTTTTTTTTCTTTTTTGTATACTATGGTAGACTCAGGAGTGTGTACGTCTTAAAGGACACGAAAATAAAACTTTTTCTTTCATAATTCAGACAGAACATGCAATCATGAACAACTTTCCAATTTACTTCTATTTACTAATTTGTTTCCTTCTCTTGTTTTTTTTTTTTTTTTTGTTCAAATCATAATGAGGTAGGCTCAGAAGCAGCAAAGCACTACTGGGAGGTGGCTGTTATTAGGTGGCTGCACATAAATGCCTCTTGTCATGGGCTCACCCAATGGGGCCGATTTATCATGTGTCTGGCGGACATGATCTGCTGTAGCGATCATGTCTGACAGACATCGATAAATGCAGATAACATACACTGTCGGCATTTATCATTGCACAAGCATTCCTTGTGAAATGTTTGTGCAATGGCGCCTCCTGCAGATTAACGGCCAATCGGCCACTAACAGGAGGTGTAAATCAATCCCTCGTATGCAATCGGGTGGATTGCTCTCCGCCACCTCAGAGGTGAAGGACGAGTTAAGGAGCAGCGGTCTTAAGACCACAGTTTCTTAACTTATGTTTCCAGCGAGCCTGGAGCCTTGTGTGGAAACAGTTGCATATAGCAGCATTTGGGGCATAATAAATCAGCCCCAATGGGTTCAGTTATCTTCCACTAGCGCATTGCTGCTCCTTCAATGCAGGATAACAAGAGAATGAAGCAAATCTGTAAATAGAACTAAATTGGAAAGTTGTTTAAAATTGGATGTTCTATCTGAATCATGAAAGATTCATGTCCGTTAAAGCACTATATGGAAGCTGTTTTTGAAACAATATTATACATTTAGTGCTCAAATGACATACACACTCCTGGGCCATATCAAGGTGTTCTGTTATGGAAAAGAAATAAGATCAAATAAAGGATACTGAGAGAAAGAAGTAAATTTGACAATAGAAGTAAATTGGAATCTTTTTTTATTATTATTTTAAATTGAACACTCTGGATAATTAAACTGATTTTACTTCTATGTCCCTAGAAAAAAATGAGAGAAAGCATTGAAATTATGTTTAAAAACAAAACAAAAAAAGCTGCACAATCCAAAAAAATAAACGTAAAGCATCTTTACCCTAAAAATGATGGAATGGAAAAGACAAATGAATTCCATTGTATTTCCATTGCATTTCCCTTTAATTTTTCACTCACATAATTCTTCTACTTATTTTCATTGACAATGGAGCTGATTACATATAATTTTGCAAAACTCAAAGTGAATCTTTTTGTTAAAAGACCCTTTGATATTATGTAAGCACATCTTTGTATCAAAGCATTTTTTTTTTCCCTGTTACATTTTAAGCTTCTTTGTCATTGTAAAAATGAGAATTAAAGATAACATATTTCCATTAAATTAAATATTATTTGTAATTTTTTTTAGACTAAAGAAGTGAAAATGTCTTTGGTAACAAAAGTTTAGGTTCAACACCATAAGGTTTCAAGAAAGTGTATAATTGCTTGGAAATCATATAAAACTCTATGGCCCCTATTTAACAAAGGTCTGTTGGACCCGATCCGACAGTGCGGATCAGGTCCGACAGACCTCGCTGAATGCGGAGAGCAATACACTCTCCGTATTCAGCATAGCACCAGCAGCTCACAAGAGCTGACCCCCAGCAGGTTCGCGCCCAATCGGCCGCCAGCAGGGTGGTGTCAATCAACCCGATCGTACTGGATTGGGTTGAATTGCGGCGATGTCTGTCCGCCTGCTCAGAGCAGGCGGACAGGTTATGGAGCAGCGGTCTTTAGACCGCTGCTTTATAACTGGTGTTTCTGGTGAGCTTGCAGGCTCGCTAAAAACATGGGCCCTCAAGTTCCATCTGGAGCTTGATAAATGGGCCCCTATGTGCTAAATTACAAGTGGAACGCTAAATTTTAGCATGCCCGCAAACAGGCAAATTTGCCCATTTGCATGTGCACTATAATTAATCAGCCATTACAACTGGCTGGTTATTGCTATCACGAGCTCGCGGTATCAATTAGCACTTATAAAATTAACCAGAGATCAGATCTCTGGTTAATTTTATAAATCTGCCACAAATGGCCCCAAAATACTGTCTGGTGTAGTTTATAAGAAAATAAAGATGGCAGCATCTTTATTTGTTTATAAAATTACTGCACTAGGCAGTATTTTGGGTTTAAAGTTGGTGGGAGTGGGGTGTTAGAAAAAAAAAAGCACTGAAAAGTGCCTTTACCTTGTGATCTATTGGAACTGTAAGTTCCCAGTAAATATATATGTATATGCTTATATACATATATATTTATGTGTTAATATGTGTATATACACATATTAACACATAAATATA
>NC_069506.1:164144694-164154694 GCF_027579735.1 Bombina bombina | reverse complement strand
TCCTTTATGTTGGTAGTTAGCCTCTTGGAGTACCTTTTCTGTCTTGGTATACACTTTAGTGTAGCTTCCACTGCCTCGTTACCACTTTCTGTTGATGTACCGCAAGGCTCTGTCCTCAGTCTTCTTCTCTTCTGAATCTACACCTCACAATCTCCTCAGCTCAGCAGAGTAAGTTCTGTGTAAAATGTTATACTTACATTTTACACAGAACTTACTCTGCTGAGCTGAGGAGATTGTGAGGTGTAGATTCAGAAGAGAAGAAGACTGAGGACAGAGCCTTGCGGTACATCAACAGAAAGTGGTAACGAGGCAGTGGAAGCTACACTAAAGTGTATACCAAGACAGAAAAGGTACTCCAAGAGGCTAACTACCAACATAAAGGAAGTACAAGGGATCTATCTACAACAAGAAACATATCCCTGCATACTCCAGGAGGCTCACGAAAACCCAAGAGGCACCACATCTGAATACAAGGAGAAGATTCTACCATCTGTATATACCCCCAGTGCGGCATACTTACCTCATCAGATTGAGGTAATATCTGGTAAGGGTATTACATACCATCTATTTACTGATACCAACTGCTTATGAAGATTTACTACGGACTATATATTGTCTAAAGACTCATATGAACACTGTTTCATAATCTATTCATCATTCTTCAAGCATAATTGATTCTAATAATTTATATTTTTTAAATATTCTTTTAATTGCTATTATTTTTCTAATAATCAGCTCTAGTTCTCACTCATATTCCCATACACCATCCATATTTTAAATGGATATATAGGCGCTGTATCTATTCTTGTATACACATATATATATATATATATATATATATATATATATATATATATATATA
The DNA here is from genome assembly GCF_027579735.1 of Bombina bombina. NCBI lineage: Eukaryota > Metazoa > Chordata > Amphibia > Anura > Bombinatoridae > Bombina > Bombina bombina. The sequence goes on along the minus strand of NC_069506.1, from coordinate 164,153,832 downwards.
TATATATATATATATACGGTGTGTGTATATATATATATATATATATATATATATACATAGATATATATATATATATATATATATATATATATACTGTATAAACTTTCATATTTTTTTTCCTTAATTTCTTTTTACTGTTGTACTCCATAATATAATGACTGATTACAGATAAAGTAATGATGCATGACAATCCACTACTTTTTTTTCTTCCATTTTGTGTCCTATAAATTTAGATGTCAACTAAAGCTAATTCGCAACTACTGTTGGTATATGTGGTATCTTTTTTCATATTTGATTATAAAGTATTTTTTTATTCTAAAATAATTTTGGCAGCAGCAAAAATAGCCATTTAACCAGTAGCAAATATGCAACAAAACTTACCATTATAAATGTATGTCTTCTTAAAATTTACTCAAATTCTATTTTCCATAATATAATTGTGACAATACTCTGAATAACTTGAAGATTGTGGTGTGAATCATTCCACTTTATCTGAAATAAGTATGTTTTAAGTCAAGAGAATGTAGACCATTGGGTTGGGTTCAAAGATGCTGGTTTGGCTGCTAAGAGGCCTAGCTGTTAAAGGAATATTCCAGCCAAAATTCGAAACCACATGGGAGAATTTCGGTATTGAATAGAAGCATTTTTGTCATATACATGTATTAGCAAAAATGCTTTTAATAAAAGCTATAGCTATTTTAAAAATGTATTTAAGTATGCACTGTGCACCAGCATTTTAAACACAGCACTTGCTCAGAGAGCCTAAAGTGCTTGTACCATCTGGTAATGACTCAAATTGTTAATTGTTGACATGCTAAAAGCCCCACTGATGATCCAAGCAGCTGCAGTTTTTAAAATGTGGGTGCAGTGACAATTTCTAGTTATGCTTCACATGCATGTGCAGAGAAAAATTCTAACACTAAAACAGTGATAACTTTTACTAGAAGCATTTTTGCTAATACATATACAGGGAGTGCGGAATTAGTAGGCAAATGAGTATTTTGACCACATCATCCTCTTTATGCATGTTGTCTTACTCCAAGCTGTATAGGCTCGAAAGCCTACTACCAATTAAGCATATTAGGTGATGTGCATCTCTGTAATGAGAAGGGGTGTGGTCTAATGACATCAACACCCTATATCAGGTGTGCATAATTATTAGGCAACTTCCTTTCCTTTGGCAAAATGGGTCAAAAGAAGGACTTGACAGGCTCAGAAAAGTCAAAAATAGTGAGATATCTTGCAGAGGGATGCAGCACTCTTAAAATTGCAAAGCTTCTGAAGCGTGATCATCGAACAATCAAGTGTTTCATTCAAAATAGTCAACAGGGTCGCAAGAAGCGTGTGGAAAAACCAAGGCGCAAAATAACTGACCATGAACTGAGACAAGTCAAGCGTGCAGCTGCCAAGATGCCACTTGCCACCAGTTTGGCCATATTTCAGAGCTGCAACATCACTGGAGTGCCCAAAAGCACAAGGTGTGCAATACTCAGAGACATGGCCAAGGTAAGAAAGGCTGAAAGACGACCACCACTGAACAAGACACACAAGCTGAAACGTCAAGACTGGGCCAAGAAATATCTCAAGACTGATTTTTCTAAGGTTTTATGGACTGATGAAATGACAGTGAGTCTTGATGGGCCAGATGGATGGGCCCGTGGCTGGATTGGTAAAGGGCAGAGAGCTCCAGTCCGACTCAGACGCCAGCAAGGTGGAGGTGGAGTACTGGTTTGGGCTGGTATCATCAAAGATGAGCTTGTGGGGCCTTTTCGGGTTGAGGATGGAGTCAAGCTCAACTCCCAGTCCTACTGCCAGTTTCTGGAAGACACCTTCTTCAAGCAGTGGTACAGGAAGTAGTCTGCATCCTTCAAGAAAAACATGATTTTCATGCAGGACAATGCTCCATCACACGCGTCCAAGTACTCCACAGCGTGGCTGGCAAAAAAAGGGTATAAAAGAAGAAAATCTAATGACATGGCCTCCTTGTTCACCTGATCTGAACCCCATTGAGAACCTGTGGTCCATCATCAAATGTGAGATTTACAAGGAGGGAAAACAGTACACCTCTCTGAACAGTGTCTGGGAGGCTGTGGTTGCTGCTGCACGCAATGTTGATGGTGAACAGATCAAAACACTGACATAATCCATGGATGGCAGGCTTTTGAGTGTCCTTGCAAAGAAAGGTGGCTATATTGGTCACTGATTTGTTTTTGTTTTGTTTTTGAATGTCAGAAATGTATATTTGTGAATGTTCAGATGTTATATTGGTTTCACTGGTAAAAATAAATAATTAAAATGGGTATATATTTGTTTTTTGTTAAGTTGCCTAATAATTATGCACAGTAATAGTCACCTGCACACACAGATATCCCCCTAAAATAGCTATAACTAAAAACAAACTAAAAACTACTTCCAAAACTATTCAGCTTTGATATTAATGAGTTTTTTGGGTTCATTGAGAACATGGTTGTTGTTCAATAAAATTAATCCTCAAAAATACAACTTGCCTAATAATTCTGCACTCCCTGTATATTGCAAATATGTTTCTATTCAAAGATGTAATTAATCTATGTGCAATTTAATTTTGACCGAAATGTCCCTTTAAGCTGTCAAGATCATGGGGCCGATTTATCAATGTCTGACGGACATGATCTGCTGTAGACCGCTGCTTCTTAACTCCTGTTTCTGGCGAGCCTGAAGGCTTGCGCGGAAACAGATGTATTTCGGCCAATACGGGGGATAATAAATCAGCCCCGAAGTTTAAATGAATAGAGAGTTGCTTCACCTATTTATCTAGCAATGCATTAGTGGCTATGACTCTCATTAACATGTATAGTTTTGTTATTTGCCACAATGCATGCCATCTCACACAGGAAACACTAGCAGGAAAGCAATAATTACATTGGTAACACTTGGGAAGCGAATGCAGAACAGGTAATGTAAATGTTCCTAACTGTAAAACATTTTTTTTTTACCTAAACTTTGTTAAAGCATGAAGAATTCATAAAGACTTTTTTTCTAGTAAAATGTATTGTTTCATGGTTGAGTCTCACTATTTCAAAGCTAATAACAGTGATGTGCGGTGACTTCAGAGGCTGGTGAGGCAGTGTCTAGGAATCGGATACGCCTTCATTCTTTAGATATCCTTTGTTGAAGAAATAGCAATTGCACATGGGCGAGCCAATATCTATATGCAGCCACCATTCAGTATCTACTGAGCATATTTAGATATGATTTTCAACAAAGGATATCTGATTTTCTTCATTCTTTTGATATCCTTTGTTGAAAAGCATATCTAAATATGCTTATAAGCTATCGAGCATATTTAGATATGAATTTCAACAAAGGATATCTGATTTCCTTCATTCTTTTGATATCCTTTGTGGACAAGCATATCTAAATATGCTCAGTAGCTAATGAGCATATTTAGATATGATTTTCAACAAAGGATATCAAAAGAATGAAGGAAATCAGATATCCTTTGTTGAAATTCATATCTAAATATGCTCAATAGCTACTGAGCATATTTAGATATGCTTTTCAACAAAGGATATCAAAAGAATGAAGAAAATCAGATATCCTTTGTTGAAATTCATATCTAAATATGCTCAGTAGCTACAGAGCATATTTAGATATGCTTTTCAAAGGATGTGTGTGTGTGTAGTGTATATCTGCATGTGTATGTATATGTGTGTAATTGTATACATGTGTGTGTGTTTAGTGTATATCTGCTTGTGTATGTATATGTGTGTAATTGTATACATGTGTGTGCTTAGTGTATATCTGCATGTGTATGTATATGTGTGTAATTGTATACATGTGTGTGTTTAGTGTATATCTGCATGTGTATGTATATGTGTGTATACATGTGTGTGTTTAGCGTATATCTGCATGTGTATGTATATGTGTGTATACATGTGTGTGTTTAGTGTATATCTGCATGTGTATGTATATGTGTGTAATTGTATACATGTGTGTGTGTTTAGTGTATATCTGCTTGTGTATGTATATGTGTGTAATTGTATACATGTGTGTGTTTAGTGTATATCTGCATGTGTATGTATATGTGTGTAATTGTATACATGTGTGTGTTTAGTGTATATCTGCATGTGTATGTATATGTGTGTATACATGTGTGTGTTTAGCGTATATCTGCATGTGTATGTATATGTGTGTATACATGTGTGTGTTTAGCGTATATCTGCATGTGTATGTATATGTGTGTATACATGTGTGTGTTTAGCGTATATCTGCATGTGTATGTATATGTGTGTATACATGTGTGTGTTTAGTGTATATCTGCATGTGTATGTATATGTGTGTATACATATGTGTGTTTAGTGTATATCTGCATGTGTATGTATATGTGTGTATACATTTGTGTGTGTTTTTGCCTTTACAACAACACAAGTACGTTAGTTATCATAATATCTAGTTGCAAGTTCAACACATACAAACCAAAATAATGTAACATGTCTATCTATTGTACGTTGTATTATTTCTATCTAGAAATAAATCTCACCTCCATCTTAGCAAAAAGAAGAAAAAGAAAAAAGAGAAAACTTTGTGGCCCTTTGAGACAGAAGTTTGGACACCCCACAATCTACAAGAACACAAGTGTGTGTGTTATAAATAATATCAACTAACTAACTTCATCAAGTGCCGCCAGCCGCCACCTACCTAAAAAAAGAATGTGATTCAATAGATTGGCAGCCTCAGTCACTCACTATAAGTCAGACTCAGAGTCACACAAAGCTCCCTCCCAATAGCCCCCACTCTTCATTTAACCAGGTATATTTTTCACAATTGAGCAGTGACAGCCATTTTACCCCATGGCTGCTAGTAACATAAAAATCAACATTTTGTCTCTCTGCAGTCTGCACTCTGCACCACAAATGAACAGCAGTTTGACCCCCTTGACTGTCACTTATTTACTTCTGCTCCATATTTGTAATGCAGTGATGCATATGAGATATTTTACATTAATTAAACCTATGGACTTTAAAAAACTGGACAAATAAATAACTAGTATCAATAATTTCCACTACATATTGCCTATTATTTAAATACACCTCTCCTCATTTACATCTTGCCTTCCCTAGGTAGAACAAAAAATTGACTTGCAAATTTTTGGATATGGACAGTTGGACACCATTGATAATTGGGGGTATTTCAGTAATTATTGGGGTTCTTAGCAGCCCCAAGATCCCTCTTGAGCTGACTCAATAGGTGAGAGGTTACATAAAATGGGTGACTTGATTTAATAATAATTATTACTAGTAGTAGTAAATAACCAAAAACAGACTACAGCTTTTATAGTGACTGAGACGACAAGGAAGTTGGTTTCTTATTCAAGCTGTTTCTTATTCGGGAAATTCTGTTTCTTATTCATGGAAGTTGGTTTCTTATTCAATTTTTTTGTCAGACTGCTTTAAATTTACTTTAAAATAAAAAAATAGGTTTTATTAAAATAATAATATGATTCATATAATGTAGTTACACAGAGGTGGAATCTCTTTATATAACAATTAGATATACAAACTTGAAAAAAGGGCAAACGTTGGCACCACTACAAATATTACTATTTTGAATAAGTAACAGATATTTTCAAAGGGTTAATAACCATTGGGCCACTGATTTCACTATGAATTTATACAGGGTAGATCCCCCTCCATGTCATGCAATTGTTTTTAGCCTGGCCCAATGGTGTTTTTGGCACAGAAATTGATGCCAACACTGGCATAGGTGACATAATTCTCATTTTTGAATAAGTAACAGATATTTTCAAAGGGTTAATAACCATTGGGCCACTGATTTCACTTTGAATATATACAGGGCAGATCCTCTTCCATGCCATGCAATTGTTTTTAGCCTGGCACAATGGTGTTTTGGCACAGAAATTGATGCCAACCCTGGCATAGGTGACATAATTCTCATTTTTGAATAAGTAACCAATATTTTCAAAGGGTTAATAACCATTGGGCCAGGCTAAAAACAATAGCATGGCATGGAGGGGGATCTACCCTGTAGATATTCATAGTGAAATCAGTGGCCCAATGGTTATTAACCCTTTGAAAATATCTGTTACTTATTCAAAATTGAGAATTATGTCACCTATGCCAGGGTTGGCATCAATTTCTGTGCCCAAAACACCATTGGGCCAGGCTAAAAACAATTGCATGGCATGGAGGGGGATCTACCCTGTATATATTCATAGTGAAATCAGTGGCCCAATGGTTATTAACCCTTTGAAAATATATGTTACTTATTCAAAAATGAGACTTAGAGCACCTATGCCAGGGTTGGCATCAATTTCTGTGTCAAAAACACCATTGGGCCAGGCTAAAAACAATTGCATGGCATGGAGGGGGATCTACCCTGTATATATTCATAGTTAAATCAGTGGCCCAATGGTTATTAACCCTTTGAAAATATATGTTATTTATTCAAAATAGTAATATTTGTAGTGGTGCCAACGTATGCCCTTTTTTCAAGTTTGTATATCTGTTATATAAAGAGATTCCACCTCTGTGTAACTACATTTATATGAATCATATTATTATTTTAATAAAACCTATTTTTTTATTTAAAAAAAAATTGAATAAGAAACCAACTTCCATGAATAAGAAACAGAATTTCACGAATAAGAAAAAGCTTGAATAAGAAACCAACTTCCTTGTCGTGTGACTGAGCCTGCTGGGGCCCTGGGCCATCTTTTCTTTTCTTTTAGGCGGCACTAAGTTGAAGTTAGATAACTTGAGTTGAACTTGTCAACTTGATATACATTTATTACAACGAACTTGCAGCCTCGCTGCCTCTATAGTCAAGGGAAGTGACTTGAGTCACTTGACTATTTTGGCAGCGAGGCTGCAAGTTCGTTGTAATAAATGTATAAGTTCAACTTCAACTCACGTTATCTAACTTCAACTTAGTGCCGCACTGCCGCCTAAAATAAAAGATTGGCCCAGGGCCCCAGCAGGCTCAGGAGGACAGGAGTCACTATAAAAGGCTGAGGCCCGCCACCGCCACTGACAGTCTGACACCTACCTAAATCAATCTAATAGTAATCACAATTATTATATCACAATACATAGTCGATTCGAACTTCGAAGTTAACACAGTCACTGTCACACAACAACAACAACAGAAGAAGACAGTGAGTCAGTCAACCTGAACCCCAACCCCGCCACCACTGACCTACCTAAAAAGATGCGCCGCCGCCAAATATAGATAACAAGTACAACAAGACAAGTTGAAGTAGTCTTCTACGCTCCGGTTGCATGCAGAGGCGTAACTAGAAACCACAGGGCCCAGGTGCAAGAATCTAAGAAGGGCCCCTCACCCCCCCACCCCCCACCCAAAAAAGTGAGTTTTAAACATATATTATTTTTTTTTAACATTTATTACAGAAAAAAATGTGAATCAGATCACGTCTGCAAAAGGAGGTACCCTGTGCGAACTGTCTGTGAGATGGTCTGACCCCCCACCTATTACTGTATATAGTGACACTGTTTAACCCACCAGTACTGTATATAGTGAGTCAGTGACACAGTCTGTAATCTGCCGGTGAGATGGCTGGCCTGACCCTACCAGCCCCAGTACTTTATGTCACAGACTACTGTGGTCACTTTATAGTCCTGCCCCCCCATACTGTATATAGTGGTACTGTATAGTGACACTGTTTACCCCCTCCCCTCATGCTGTAGTAACAAGGTCTGTAATTTGATGGTTCCACAAACAAACACAATTGCGACCTCAGCACCCCCTGTAGCTTTGCCCCTGGACAGACAATAAGCACTGTGATATTACTGTGACACTGGCACCAATTAGCTCAGACAATAAGCATTGTGATATTACTGTGACACTGGTACAAATTATCTGAGACAGATAATAAGCACTGTGATATTAATGTGACACTGGCACCAATTAGCTCAGACAATAAGCACTGTGATATTACTGTGACAGTAATATCACAGTGCTTATTGTCTGAGATAATTGGTGCCAGTGTCACAGTAATATCACAGTGCTTATTGTCTGAGATGCTTGGTGCCAGTGTCACAGTAATATCACAGTGCTTATTGTCTGAGATAATTGGTGCCAGTGTCACAATAATATCACAGTGCTTATTGTCTGAGATAATTGGTGCCAGTGTCACAGTAATATCCCAGTGCTTATTGTCTGAGATGCTTGGTGCCAGTGTCACAGTAATATCACAGTGTTATTGTCTGAGATACTTGGTGCCAGTGTCACAGTAATATCACAGTACTTATTGTCTGAGATATTTTGTGCCAGTGTCACAGTAATATCACAGTGCTTATTGTCTGAGATAATTGGTGCCAGTGTCACAATAATATCACAGTGCTTATTGTCTGAGATAATTGGTGCCAGTGTCACAGTAATATCACAGTGTTTATTGTCTGAGATACTTGGTGCCAGTGTCACAGTAATATCACAGTGTTATTGTCTGAGATACTTGGTGCCAGTGTCACAGTAATATCACAGTACTTATTGTCTGAGATATTTGGTGCCAGTGTCACAGTAATATCACAGTGCTTATTGTCTGAGATAATTGGTGCCAGTGTCACAGTAATATCACAGTGCTTATTGTCTGAGATAATTAGTGCCAGCCCAGTATCACAGGATATATTGCTTGAAATCACAAAAATGTATTGTGCTATCATCTATGATAGTATGATATAACACTTACAGAATGCCAAAACACCATGATTGTCTTTCTAAATGAGCTTCTGTCAACACCAATAACAAATAGATTTTATTAACATATGATTATAAAATGTTCTGATATAATTTTGTTAATTAGACTGGTACAAAAATAATAAATAATTACAGTTTTGCTTGGTAAAAAGTGTTAATATTGAATATGCTAATAAATATACTTCAAAAGTATAAAAATAGTTGTATGATCTATATTAAAATGTAAATAAATTAATGTATAGAAAGTATACATGTAACATTACTTTTAAGGAAAAAAAGTACAGATCTGTATATGACATCCATAGATAACTGCATGAGAGGTGCAGACAGTGGGACCAAGAGGCACGCGATGCTATAAAGGCACAAGCCACAGAAGCACACGCTGCTAGTTACAGCCATCATTATCTGCTTGTGGAGCCCCTG